>NC_036652.1:1303600-1401330 GCF_002806865.2 Cucurbita pepo subsp. pepo
TTTTTTTTTTCCATTTCTTTCCCTATTTATATGTTTTTTAAAATGATAAATTTAACAGAAAATTCATAAATTTAGTAAATAGTTAAATTTGGAGATCTAAAAATGGATAAATTCAACGAATTTTGTTTTTGTTTTTGTGAATTATTAATATTATTTATTACAAATAAAGGTGAGAAGCAAAATTAATGACTAATGCATAATGTATAACTCAATGGATATTAAAATTTTTAATTTTAAAAAAAAAAGAAAAGAAAATAGGATTAGGGGTTTATATGACCCGAGAACCCGACAGCCTCAGACTACTTAATCAAGCTCCCTTTTGCCTTTGCATTTGAAGGACGGGTTATTCACATTTCATTTAATGGTCAGAGGCAAATTGAAAGCTAAGCAGTGGTAATTCTACAACTTTCTTGATTAAAGTAGCAATAACGTCACCAAATATGAACCTATTGAAAAAGGAAAGAGATTAATATATATATATATATATTTATTTATTTATTTATTTAGACAGAAACCAATTGGGCAAGAATCTCATCAACAGTACGATCGGAACTTCCGTCGCGATCCACCGCCCGTTTCGCTAACTCTCCCCATTTAGTGGCGTTTTTCCGAATCTTCGTTCCTCCGTTGTTATCCATGACCTTCAAGATGCAATCTGCAATCGTTGTCCGTCGCACTATTCTGGCATCGTCGAGCAGAGCCCTAACTCCGGTCTTCCAAATGTCTGTTACAAACTTGGCATTGGTGGTTTGATCTGTCCACTGCGGCATCGCCACCATGGGAACGCCGATGGTCAGAGCCTCCAGCGTCGAGTTCCAACCGCAGTGCGTCACAAAGCAACCGATCGATTCATGTGATAAAACATCCAATTGATAGCACCAAGGGACCAATAGCCCTCTGTCCACCGTCGCCTCTGCAAATTTCACTGGAACCTTCGCCGCCTCTGTCTCCCTTACCTGTTCAATCGGTACGTTAACTTTAGGCCTAATTTTGTTTCATATTCAATTGGTCACATGACTTTTTTTTTTAATTTAAATTTTAGAAAAAAAAAGTAAAAAATATATAAAAAATATGCTCGTGTCAAAATGTCTGATAAATTCTTAAAATCTCAAATTCTCTTGTCTTTTTTACTACATAAGTAGTAGATAGATTCAGACCTCGAGACGTTTGATTCTTTGTATTTCTATTTATGGGAGTAATATAGCTGAGGAACAAAATGATAATTACCGACATGAACAAAACTTAACGGGTCAATGCCTTGACTAAAACGTCATAATAAAATTTAACGGGTCAAAGCCTTATACTTTTGACTAAAATGTCAGAAGTTTAAATTTTTACCCACATATTATGAACGAGGAAGAACTTAAAAATTTTGTAAATAAATCCACGAAAGGTTAGTGTAAAACTTACCACCCACAAGAAAAAGGAATTACTTTGTGCCAAACCCCAAGCCAATTCCTCCATTTGCTCGACGCTCAAAGTTGCATAGCTCCCGAACGCTGCAAAAACTACTGACGCTTTTGGACGGGCGTCTAGCCATTTTTGGCAAACCTCATTGTTCATTTTGAAAAGGTTGAACCCATAGTCCCTATCGTCGTCTATTCGTTTGTCGGTGTAGAACGATGGTACATTCGGTCCGATCGTCTTCATGCTCAATTTATTCTTCATCCCTTCTAGAACCTGAAATCGTGCCCCAAAAAACAAAAGGGAATGAGTAAGTGAAGGAAGGAAGAAAGCAATTGTGTTCTTGGTACTCGTTTATATACGTTTAGTTGAATTTCTCTGGTAATTCATAGCCGAGATTTTGGTCTTCAAAATCGGACTTTATAGCATCTCGAAAACCAAAGGACTCGGATTCTTATATTTTTTAACATTGAAAATAAAGGAGAGCTCCTCTATTTATAGAGATTTTTAGATTTTGGGCTCGATTGACCAGTGACATTTTGATGAACGTGTCTTTCAGTGATCCTCTTTGTAGTGAAGCCAATAAAGAAACGTGCATTGATAGAATGCCAATATAGGACCGTGTATTGATAGGCTGGTGAAACTTAGACTTGAACTTGAACTTGAGGTGAGTGGAACTGTCCTTTGGCTCTACGCAAAAATAAGTTCTTTGAAATATATGGGAAACCCGATCTCCGCCCAAATATATGGAAAATTTGGGAGAGATGAAGATTGAAAGAGAAGGTGTCGGTGATATCAAATCGTGAGGCTGACAGTGATACGTAACAGACCAAAACGGATAATATCAAATCATGAGCCTGACGGTGATACGTAACAGGTCAAAACGGATAATATCTGCTAGCGATAGACTTTCACTAGCGATACGTAACAGGTCAAAACGAATAATATCTGCTAGCGATGGACTTTGACCAGTGATACGTAATAGGTCAAAACAGATAATAGCTGCTAGCGATGAGCTTTGAACAGTGATACGTAGCAAATCAGAACGGATAATATCTGCTAACGATGAACTTTGACCAGTGATACGTGACAGGTCAAAACGGATAATATTTGCTAGCGATGGACTTTGACCAGTGATACGTAAGTGATAAGTAACAGGTCAAAATGGATAATGTCGGCTAGCGATGAACTTTGACTGTTATAAATGTTATCAAACACGGAGAAGTGTGCTAGTTAGGAGTTTTAGTAGACAAACCTGGTGTTCTAGTTCGTAGAAACTATTGCAGACTAACCAATCGGCTTCCTCCACGTTTTCAAACTGATTAATCACCACATCCGAGAATCCCGGGTATGGGTTCACAACCTGGATAAACGACGGCATATCCGCCGTCGTCAGCGGCGGCATTCCGGCGATCCGAATCTCCTCCTCCGCCACCACGGGCACCTTAATTTCTCCCCTGTAAACATGGTAATAAATGTTATTCACAGCGCAAGACTGTGTGAAATACGCCACCGTCCTCAGCCCAAATTCCTTCCCCACATCCAAAACCCACGGCATAACTCCGTCGTACACCACGGCGTCGATGCGGCGGCCGGCGTCTTCCTTCCGCCGTATCAGATCCCGGAGAGTCTGTGACCCGTCATGCTTGAAGCGGTCGTGGTAGTCGGAGATGGAGACGGCGGAGGGAAATCCGCCGGCGTCGTGGCCGTCGGAGATGGTCTCGACGGGGAACGGCGGAGGGTGGTCGGAGTTGGGTTGGTTATTGAAAAGGAATTTGGTNAATCCCGGGTATGGGTTCACAACCTGGATAAACGACGGCATATCCGCCGTCGTCAGCGGCGGCATTCCGGCGATCCGAATCTCCTCCTCCGCCACCACGGGCACCTTAATTTCTCCCCTGTAAACATGGTAATAAATGTTATTCACAGCGCAAGACTGTGTGAAATACGCCACCGTCCTCAGCCCAAATTCCTTCCCCACATCCAAAACCCACGGCATAACTCCGTCGTACACCACGGCGTCGATGCGGCGGCCGGCGTCTTCCTTCCGCCGTATCAGATCCCGGAGAGTCTGTGACCCGTCATGCTTGAAGCGGTCGTGGTAGTCGGAGATGGAGACGGCGGAGGGAAATCCGCCGGCGTCGTGGCCGTCGGAGATGGTCTCGACGGGGAACGGCGGAGGGTGGTCGGAGTTGGGTTGGTTATTGAAAAGGAATTTGGTGACGACGAAGGTCACGGCGGCGCCCTTGTGATGGAGACGTTTGGAGAATTGTAAAAGGGGATTTATGTGACCTTGAGCTGGGTATGTAACCACCAGAAGATTAACTTTTTTCCCATTGTTGCCGATTTTGCCCTCACCGTCCGCCATGGAAATGGGCCCGAAGCTTTTCTCTCCCTCTTTCACAATCTTGAGGTCTTTATGAATGGATAAATGAGAAGTGTTTGTGGATGGTAATAGTTGGAGGATATTTGAGGACCACGGTCGATTAATGACGGTGAAAAAGACGACTATTTGAATTGCTACATTTTTTTTACCCACTAGAAAGTTCGGGTTACAACCTGAACAGAGTTTACAATTCAATCTAACTCAATCGTCTATTTTCGAGTTACGTTAGGTTAGATTGTCGGNTTTCTCTCCCTCTTTCACAATCTTGAGGTCTTTATGAATGGATAAATGAGAAGTGTTTGTGGATGGTAATAGTTGGAGGATATTTGAGGACCACGGTCGATTAATGACGGTGAAAAAGACGACTATTTGAATTGCTACATTTTTTTTACCCACTAGAAAGTTCGGGTTACAACCTGAACAGAGTTTACAATTCAATCTAACTCAATCGTCTATTTTCGAGTTACGTTAGGTTAGATTGTCGGGTTGTATTTTTTAATTATTTAAGAAATATTAATTATCTATCGTACCTATTGAAAATATTATTCACAAGTCACAACATATCATTAACATCAGTTTCAAACGTCAAATATTTTTAATTTTTATAATAATTTTAAAAGTAGAGTAGGATGAGGTTAGATTGTAACCCTAGTTACGGGTTAGTTAGGCTTGAACTTGAGACGAGCTAAGTTTTAGCTTGATCTTGAACGGAGCGAAACTCAACCTTAAATTTGAGATCGAACAAAGTTTAAATTCAAATATTAATCGAACATAACTCGACTTTGAACTTAGAGAAGAGTGTAGCTAATAATTTGAAGGGTGCAAGTGAAACACGAGCTTAAGCTCTACCTTACATTTGAGGTTAAGGGCAAGCGAAGCTCATAACTTGAACTTGAAGCAAGTGATGTTCAAACGTGAGCTTGAAGCGAGTGAACCTCTAACGTGTGAGACGAATGAAACTCTTCACTTGAGGCAAGCGAAGCTCGGAGGACTTGACCTTGAGAGAAGAGACCCTCAACTTTGAACTTGACAGAAACAACACTTGACCTAGTGATCAAATTAGGGGTGTACACTCAACTTGCTAACCCGAGAATTCAATCCGACCCAACCCAAATTATAAGGGTTGGGTTGGGTTTTAAAGGACTTTGAGTCTGGGTTGGGTTCGTTTTTTGAAACCCAATCTAGATCAGGTTCAAAATTCAAATTATTGAGACAACTCGTCCCAACCCGAAAACCTTTTAAAAGAAAGTCCAAGCCCACGCAGTCCACCCATGAGTCATGTTGTCTGACCCTGCCACGCGGCGCACATGCACTCTTCAGGGTGTAGACTTTCCCTCTCTCATCTTCGATACACGAGATTGAGTTAATAATTGTAATGATGATTCTCATCTATCTCATTGTCTCTCTGCTCTTAATCTTCATCGTTCTCATCTCACAACGTTCGTCTTCTCCATTGACGTCGTTCTCATCTCATAGCGGACGTCGACGTCACTCGCCAGTCACCTCTTTATTTCTTCGTCAAACTCTCTTCTCAGCTCTCATTTCTCCACTCAATCTCGTCTCTGTGTTTCTCGTCGAACGTCGTGGCCGATTCTCTCTGCGCTTGGCTTTCCGTTCCATTTCCGTCAGACTTCTACACTCTGTGTCTCTCGTCAAACTTCTCCGCTCGGCGGTAGGTTGTTTCTCTACTTCTTGTCTCTTCTCAATTTGGAACAACTCGAACACAACCTGAAAATAGAGGGTTGGGTTGGGTTACCAATCCAACCAACCCGAACGTTTGGGTTGGTTCAAAAAAATCCCTCAACCCAACCCGACCCGGACCATGTACAACCCCTAGATCAAAGTTCATCTTGATCTTGAAGCAAGTGCAACTCGACTTTGAATTTGAGGTGAAAGAAGCATGGACTTAAACTAGTTGACCTTAAATGATATAAATTAAGACATCTCAATCGTGTAACATGAACTTCAAGGAAGATGGGCTTCAATTATTATAGATGGTTTCAAATTTTGAGTGAATATAATCTAGAGTTATGGTGTTTCGTTAATGTATTTTAAAATTACATTTACATAGTGGCTAATTATAGTCATAAAATATGAATTTTGCAACTCTTGAAATGCCCCGAGAAGGTCAAAGGTTTTATTTCGAGGCTATATGAATCCATATTGTCTTTGTAGAGTAGACATAGAAAATCTAGTAAAACGAGCATTTGAGCTTTCTGTTAAACAAGATCCAAGTTTCTTCGCAATTTTATGTCGTTTATGTTACAATTATTCAAACTTGATATGATCGATCTTGTTTGTGGAGTGATTTGAATCTCAAATAAGTTTTCTTACCTTGAGATATTTGATCAACAAGGTAACTCAGATCTTACTCTCCCAAGACATGTTTAAGATCATAAACAGGTCTAAATCAACTGATATCGATGTTATTGATGATACACCACAATGGATGATATCTTCCATGGCATCGTAGTGTCCAAATTTATCGCTTTCATACATCATGGCATGATCATATCATAATGTAACTTATCATAACATAACGTAGCTTGTTGTGGTGTAACATAACATGACATAGTATGACATAGCACATAACATATCATAACATAATATTCTCATGTAGGGGCCACCACAACATAACATAACATTCAACCCATGTAGTGCCCACCATAACATAACATAATATTCAACACATGAAGGGTCACGGGACAGGTGTCATCATACACAAAAACACATGAAGGGCCACGAGACACGTGTCATCACACACAAGAAAACATGAAGGGCCACGTGACAGGTGTCATCATACACAAGAACACATGAAGGGCCACGGACAGGTGTCATCATACACAATAACACATGAAGGGCCACAGGACACGTGTCATCATACACAAGAACACATGAAGGGTCACGGGACACGTGTCATCATACATAAGGACATGTGTTATCATAAACAGAACACATGAAGGGTCACAGAACACGTGTTATCATACACAAGAACACATGAAGGGTCATGGGACACATGTTATCATACACAAGGACACGTGTCATCATACACAAGGACACGGGTCATCATACACAATGACACATGAAGGGTCACGGGACGCGTGTCATCATTACACAAAGACACATGAAGGGCTACGGGACACATGAAGGGCTACGGGACACATGTCATCATACACAAGAACACATGAAGGGCTACGGGACACATGTCATCATACACAAGAACACATGAAGGGCCCGAGGTTCAATCCTAACAAACATTTTGAAAATAGACCAAAAGAAAATAAAAATAAAAATAATTAAATTTAAATATTCAAACAAAAACCAATTGGGCAAGAATCTCATCAACAGTACGATCCGAACTTCCGTCGCGATCCACCGCCCGTTTCGCTAACTCTCTCCATTTAGCGGCGTTTTTCCGAATCTTCGTTCCTCCGTCGTCATCCATGACCTTCAAGATGCAATCTGCAACCGATGTCCGCCGCACTATTCCCGCATCGTCAAGCGGAGCCCTAACTCCGGTCTTCCAAATGTCCGTTACAAACTTGGCATTGGTGGTTTGATCTGTCCACTGCGGCATCGCCACCATGGGAACGCCGATGGTCAGAGCCTCCAGCGTCGAGTTCCAGCCGCAGTGCGTCACAAAGCAACCGATCGATTCATGTGATAAAACATCCAATTGACGACACCAAGGGACCAATAGCCCTCTGCCTGCCGTCGCTTCTGCAAATTTCGCCGGAATCTTCGCCGCCTCTGTCTCCCTTACCTGTTCAACCGGTACGTTAACGTTAGACCTAATTTTGTTTCATTTTTTTTAATTTAAATTTTATAAAAATAAAAAATAATAAAACAAAATGTCTAATAAATTCTTTAGAAAAATTTTAAAATCCGGAAAAAGATAATTAAGTTTTTTTTAGACTCGAGACGTTTGATCCTTTGTATTTCTATTTATATTGCTATTTCTTAAACGGGTCAATGTCGGGTCAATGTCTTATACTTTTGACTAAAACGTTCGAGATTTAAATTTTTACCCACATGTTATGAACGAGGAAAAACTAAATAAATCTACTGAAGGTTAGTGTAAGACTTACCACCCACAAGAAAAAGGAATTGCTTTGTGCCAAACCCCAAGCCAATTCCTCCATTTGCTCGACGCTCAAAGCTGCATAGCTTCCGAACGCTACAAAAACTACTGACGCTTTTGGATGGGTGTCTAGCCATTTTTGGCAAACCTCATTGTTCATTTTGAACAGGTTGAACCCGTAGTCCCTATCGTTGTCTATTCGTTTGTCGGTGTAGAACGATGGTATGTTCGGTCCGATCGCCTTCATCTTCCATTTATTCTCCATCCCTTCTAGCACCTGAAACCTTGCCCCAAAAAACAAAAGGGAATGAGTAAGTGAATGAAGGAAGAAAAGCAATCGTGTTCTTTATATCTGTTTGTACATGTATTGATCTAGATCATGACTGGAGTGCTTGTTCTCGAGATTGAATCTTTTAACTTGTTTTCGAAGCTTTCAAACTTGTAGCTTGTTCTAGAGGTTGAATTGTCAGTTTATTATCAAAGTCTTCAAGATCGGCCTTCATAGCCGAGATTTTGGTCTTCAAAATCGGCCTTTATAGCATCTTTGGTCTTTGATTCCAAGAGTCGTAGAGAGAACGTCTATTTATAGAGATTTTTAGATTTGAGCTCGATCGACCCATGACCATTCACCTGTGTAGTGTTGCCTGGTCAGTGACCATTCTCTTATCTTCCTGTCTCCGTCCCTATCTTGTTTCCTAGTCAGTGACCATTCTCTTATTTTCCTGTCTCCGTCCCCGCAAAAATAAGTTTTTTGGAATATATGGAAAAACCGATCACCGCCAAAATTGAAAAAATTGGAGAGATGGAAATTGAAACAGGAGGTGGGAACTTCCCAAAACGTGGATTGTGAGATCCCAAGTCGGTTGGAGAGGAGAACGAATCATTCTAGTGGTATAGAAATTTCTCTTAACCGGACGCGTTTTAAAACCTGTGAAGCTGACGGATAATGTTACAAATGTTATCAAAGCCCGACACTGAGCGGTGGGTAGTGTGCGCCAGGACGATTTGAAACAAAATTAAAGGTTCGGAGTTTTAGTAGACAAACCTGGTGTTCTAGTTCGTAGAAACTGTTGCAGACTAACCAATCGGCTTCCTCCACGTTTCCAAACTGATTAATCACCAGATCGGAGAATCCCGGATATGGGTTCCCAACCTGGACAAGCGACGGCATATCCGCCATCGTCAGCAGCGGCATTCCGGCGATCCGAATCTCCTCCTCCGCTGCCGCCACCACCGGCGCCTTAATTTCTCCCCTGTAAACATGGTAATAAATGTTATTCACAGCGCAGGACTGTGTAAAATACGCCACCGTCCTCAGCCCAAATTCCTTCCCCACATCCAAAATCCACGGCATAAATCCGTCGTACACCACGGCGTCGAACCGGCGGCCGGCGTCCTCCTTCCGCCGTATCAGATCCCGGAGAGTCTGTGACCCGTCGTGCTTGAGGCGGTCGTGGTAGTCGGAGATGGAGACGGCGGAGAGAAATCCGCCGGCGTCGTGGCCATCGGAGATCGTCTCGACGGGAAACGGCGGAGGGTGGTCGGAGTTGGGTTGGTTATTGAAAAGGAATTTGGTGACGACGAAGGTCACGGCGGCGCCCTTATGATGGAGACGTTTGGAGAATTGTAAAAGGGGATTTATGTGACCTTGAGCTGGGTATGTAACCACCAGAAGATTAACTTTTTTCCCATTGTTGCCGGTTTTGCCCTCACCGTCCGCCATGGAAATGGGCCCGAAGCTTTTCTCTCCCTCTTTCACAATCTTGAGGTCTTTATGAATGGGATAAAATGAGAATTGTTTGTGGACATAATAGAGATGGAGGAGATTTCAAGACTAGAGTAGATTAATGACGTGAATAAGACAATTATTTAGATTGCTAAATTTGTCGACGGGTTGTAACCTGAATAGAGTTTTTTCGAGTTCGGTCATGTTAGATTGTCAGGTGCTTTAACCGAAATTTTTTTAGATAATTCTGTAATACAATTTGGTCGAGGAACTTTAGGGCACCCTTGGAGTAATGCACCAGGTGCTGTAGCTAACTGAGTAGCTCTAGAAGCATGTGTACAAGCTCGTAACGAGGGACGTAATGAAATTATTCGTGAGGCTAAGTTATATCACATCACTAATATCAGTTACAGACCCAACCCGTAAATATTGGTTTGTATGATTATTATTATTATGGGTTAATTATTAGGGTTTCAAATTTAGTAAGATTTATAAGGTAAAGTGTTCAAATTGAATTTTTCTTTCTTTTTTGTCATTTTATTATTATTATTATTATTATTAGTATTTTAAAAGGTTCAAATATTCTTTTTGACCCCACACTTGTTAAATGAATTATGTACATTTTCGATTTCATCGAATTTTGAGTTTAAAATGTTTTATACTTTCGAAGTTTTTTTGTTTTTTTTTTNTCTTTTGTCATATTTTATTAATTAATTTACTAGAATTAAATTATACTTTTTGTTGATATATATTTTATTGGGTGGGGAATTGGGCTGAGAGACAGGGACGGGGAATATAATTTCGTCTCTAACACTATTTATCTAAAGGAAAAAAATATGTGGGTAAAATGGACATCTCTAATGACAATCTTTTTTATTACTGAATAATATCATTTACGTCGTGTGACATCCCACATTGGTTGGAAAGTAGAACGAAACATTTTTTTATAAGGGTGTGGAAAACTCTCTCTAGCATACGCGTTTTAAAAACCTTGAGAGGAAGCCCGAAAGGGAAAGCCTAAAGAGGATAATATTTGCTAGCGGTGGGCTTGAGTCGTTACAAATGGTATTAGAGCCAGGCACCAGGTGACGTGCCAGAGAGGAGGCTGAGCCCTGAAAGAGGTAGACACGAGGCGACTCGAAGGAGTGTGGATTAGTGGATCCCATATCAATTAGAGAAGGGAACAAGTGCCGGCAAGGACGATGGGCCCCGAAGGAGGGTGGATTGGTGGGTCCCACATCAATTGGAGAAGGAAACGAGTGTCATCGAGAACGCTGGACCCTGAAGGAGTGTAGATTGGTGGGTCTCACATCGATTGGAGAAGGGAACGAGTGTCAGCGAGGACGCTAGGCCCCGAAAGAAGGTGTATTGTGAGATCCCACATCAGTTGGGGAGGAAAACGAAACATTTTTTTTATAAGGGCGTGGAAATCCCTCCTTAACTGTTTTAAAAACCTTGAGGGGAAGCCCGAGAGAGAAAACCCAAAGAGGGTGAGCCCTGAAGGGAGTGGACATGAGGCGGTATGCCAGCAAAGACGCTAGGCCCCAAAAGAGGGTGTATTGTGAGATCCCACATCGGTTGGGGAGGAAAACAAAACATTTTTTTATAAGGGTATCAAAATTTCTCCCTAGCAGACGTGTTTTAAAAACTTTGAGGGGAAGCCCGAAAGAGAAAATCCAAAGAGGGTGAGCCCCGAAGGGAGTGGACACGAGGCGGTGTGCCAACAAGGACGTTGGGCCCCGAAAGAGGGTGTATTGTGAGATCCCATATCAGTTAGAGAGGAGAATGAAACATTTTTTATATAAGGCTGCGAAAATCTATCCCTAACAGACATGTTTTAAAAACCTTGAGAGGAAGTCCGAACAAGAAAATGCAAAGAGGACAATATCTACTAACAGTGGACTTGAGTCGTTATACGTCTCTTAACTGTACCGTCCCGTGGAAGAAAGAAAGAAAGAAGGTTATATAGGAACTTGGCTTCATTTCACTTGGTATTATATCATTTCTTTATATATATATATCTTCTACATGAACTCAATTCAAAATCTTTTACATGGGATTTACACAAGTAGAAGTTGAGGAGCATAATTTTCTAGCAACAAAACACACCTAAAACAATGTTCATTCTTCATCAGAAGAACTGTATTTCTGCACTCTATGATGAGCTTGAAATGCTTGTGGTAATGTCGGATTCACCGGAACTGGGAATTTATGAGCCGAACTCACGATCGTCCGCTCGTTTATCGTCCCGACTTCTTTGCAGACTCCGTCCAGAACCGTTAGGAAATCTCGAACCACCATGAAAATCCTAAATGGATGAGCTTCTTCCTTGGCAGAGTTGCCATGGAAGTACTCAGTGATCTCCTTTACTAGAGATAATGCAACACTTTCCTGAGCTTGGATTCTAATCAGTTCCTCTTCTGCCATTTTCAAGAATCTACTCATCGAGTACGAGAACTTTTCCGTGCTATCGTTTCGTCCATCTGCTTCGTTGAGACGTAGAGCCTCCCTAATGTTGTTGAGTCCTCTCGAAAGCTTAACGACCTCGCCATTGAGCACGTCGGAATCCATCGAAGCAGCCTTCTTTACGTTGCTGAGCTCTGAGCTAAGACTCGAAACAACTTGCAGACCAAGCTTCCTGCATTTGATATCGTCATTCGGGTTCAAGTTTGGAGAACTCGTGTTACAAAGACGAGCTCCTTCGCTTCTTATGATTTCTTGTACGACGAAATGTAGAAGAGTGGTTTTTCCATCTGCACCCTTGACATCAACAAGTTTTAAAAGCGTGTCGAGTTTGAACGCGTGGGCATCACCACGGTTCGTGCCAACGTTCATACGATTCCCTGTCTTGAGTACAGCTTCTAAAAGTTTCAAGAACATCCTGCTGTTCCTCAATTCTTCACAGGCAGTCTGCAATTAGAGAAAACGAATTGGCGTTTTTATAACTATCAGATCATCACAGATTCAGTAATTCTCGAGACGGGTCGACGGGTCGACGGGGTTATATAACTTAAGTACCTCGAGATTTTCGAATGACTTCTTTAGGTACTCGATCTCGGACTCGAAATTTGCCATGTAAAGCATTGCATCCACCCTTTTGAATGCAAAAGGAACATCAAGGATTGCCTTCAAAAACTTCTCAGCTGGGCCAAATTTTGTAGGTGAGACATCCTTTGATGCCTTTAGCTTGCGTTCTTCTTCTTTTGTTGGAGCCATTTTCAATAAGCTTTCAAGTAGCTCTATTCCAAGTGCTTCTGCATTACCTGCATTCATATCATTCAAGCTTTTATACTCACTTTTCGGTCGGGATTCGACAGAATAGAGATGTTTATCGACTTGACAACATAGCTCGGGAATGTAAACGTTGGATACTCCGAAAAGAAACGTTCTTTTGCCAAGGAAGATCGGAGAAACTTGTAGATTTCCTTATGGATAGTTACTAACCAAGACATATACTACAGAAAAGGCAGCAGTGATTTGGCCAACAGACATGACGTGAGATCCCATGTCGGTTGGAAAGAGGAACGAAGCATTTTTTATAAAGGTGTGGAAACCTCTCCCTAGAATACGCGTTATAAAAACCTTGAGGAGAAACTCGAAAAGGAAAGCCAAAGAGTACAATATCTGCTAGCGGTAGGCTTTGACTATTACAAATGGTATGATAGTCAAATACCGGGCGGTGTGCCAACAAGGATGCTGGGCCCCCCAAGGGGAGTGGATTGTGAGATCCCACATCGGTTGGAGAGAGAGGAACGAAGCATTCCTCGTAAGGGTGTGGAAACCTCTCCCTAGCAAACGCGTATTAAAAACCTTGAGAGGAAGCCTGGAAAGGAAAGCCTAAAAAGGACAATATCTACTAGCGGTGGACTTGGGCTGTTACAAATGGTATCAAAGCGAGACACTGGACGTTGTGCCAACAAAGACACTGGGTGTCACGATCCTACTTTTAGGTTGCGACACTGGACCCCTAAGGAGGTACATTGTGGTATCCCACATCGGTTGGAGAGGGGAACGAAACATTCCTTATAAGGGTATGGAGACCTCTTCCTAGCAAATGCGTTTTAAAAAAATCTTGAGGGGAAGCTCGGAAGGGAAATCCGAAGAAGAAAATATCTGCTAGTGGTGGGCTTGGGCTGTTACAACTGATATTAGAGCCAGACACCGGGCAGTGTGCCAACGAGGACGCTGGCCCCCAAAGGGGGTGGATTATGAGATCCCACATCGGATGGAGAGGGGAATGAAACATTCCTTTTAAGGGTGTGGAAACCTCTCCCTAGTAGACGTGTTTTAAAAACTTTGAGGGGAAGCCCGGAAAGGAAAGCCTAAAGAGGACAATATCTGCTAGCAGTGGGCTTGAGTTGTTACAAATGATATCAGAGCCCGACTCCGGGCGCTGTGCTAATGAGGACGCTGGACCCCCAAGGGGGTGGATTGGAAGATACTCTATGTAGGAGATGCGTTTTAAAAACCTTGAAGGGAAGCTCGAAAAGGAAAACCCAAAGAGGACAATATCTAGTAGCGGTGGGCTAAGACTATTACACCATAACATGTAAGTTTGTATAGCACAAATTCGATCGAAAGATGCAAAACCTTTACCATGGAGCCAAGAAATCTTAACCATACCTTCTAAAAGGGCATCACAAACTTCTTCTATCGTCACATTAAGCGCTCGTAACGCGATCGCAATGTTCTGCGACTTCTTCGGATCGAGAACTCCGATCTCTTGGTTAGGTGTCGGAAACACAGGCCGTGGAGTTGTCTCCTTCGAGTTGGAAGTGTTCACAACAAACAGAGTTTCAATCATTTCCTCATTCACTCTACAACAAAACCAATTCTAGTAAGCTCAGAATCTCAACAGTTCAAGACACTATTCATCAAAAAAAAGCAACTGAAAAACAGAGAAAACATGAGTTCTTGATTCTTCACTTACTTAAAAGAGCTTGATCTGAGTTGATCCCACACCATCTCACGATCAGAGCTAGCCCTTACTTTATCCCAATGCAATGGCTTCAATTTGGGCTTGGGGGTATCTTCAGATGATTCACCATTGCTTTTGCAAGATGGCAGCTGAATTGGTGATACATTTTTCAGATTCTCCATTTGAAATGGCTTTAATGGAGGCACTAATGGAGGAGCCGCCTTTGTAATGGATTGATCCATTGGTGTTTTAGGAGAAATCGGCATTTCTCTGCGTCCTGGGAGTGCTACCAGTGGTGGTGGTGGCGGCGGTGGCGGTGGTGGAGGTGGAGGTGGTGGAGGAGCCACATTAGAAGAAGATTTCACATCTTGATCAAAATGGTTGAGAATTCTCTCTGGTGATGGTGGAGAAGACCTGGTTTGATCGGAAATAATGGAGGTTCTCGACGGAGAAGAGTCCAAAACTACTCGTTCCGGTGACGATGAAGGAGAAGATGAAGTAAATGAGTAAGGAAATTGCTTAAGTTTTGCATCGGAATCCGAATCAGGAACGTTTGAAACTATCGGCGGTTGAATCTGAATTTGCCCTAAAATTCCATCTGAAAGAGGAAATAAACAAGGAGAAGAAGGAAACTGCTCGCCTGGATCTGAATTCCGATGAACTAAATCCTTATCGGTTGATAAATTCGGGAAAATCGCACTGAGAATTGAAGCATTTGAAAATCTCCGGGAAGAAGATGCGGTGGAGTTCTTCTCCGTCGCTAAACGCATTGGAGATGGACAATGAGATTTAACGCCGCCGTCTGATTCGCCTCCGCCGTGGGAAACCTGCTCCGCATGTTGAACGGATCTCCTAGGGCTCATACTCGCCGGTGGAGATAGTGAGAGACTCTTAGAACATGATCTCGCCGGCGAAATGGAACCGCTAGATGTAGAACACGAAGTCGAGCTCGAATCGCTGGTTTTGCCAAGCAAATCTTCCGCCGCCATTGTTGCGAGAACTCGTCGAGATCCCGATCCAATCGCGCCGAGAGAACCTTTCGGAGAGTAAAATTCCTCTTCCTCTTCATCTCCAATCGATTTCTCCTCTCCATTTTCGCGATTTTTCTTCTCATTCGTCCGACCTAGATTCAGCGGCGGAAGCGGATGAAGCTCCGGCGAATCCAACGGCCTAGAACCAACAACACGAGCTCCGCCAACGGAACGTTCGTCGATCCCTCTCGTGCTTACAAGAGTACCTAAATACAGAAACTCAGAGCTAGTAGCCGACGGATTTCTCAACTTAGGGATTCCATTACCGACTTCAACATTCTGAACCAGAGACAACCGGCTACTATCCTCCGATCTATACGTCTTTCCATCGCCCAATCCACGACCACCCCGCCGCCGCCGCCAGAACAAAAACCCTACAATGCAGATTACCAAGACGGCGGAAACAACCCCAGCAATAACCAACGGAACAACCTTCTTGGAACTGTAACCAGACGAATGAGGTAGATTCAGAGAAGATATATTAGCCGGAAACGAGGCTAAACTCGCCGGCGCTGGAGGAGGTGGAGTTGCAGGATACGTCGGAAAGAATGGTGACCCATCAGGTGTTGCAGGAGGGGTAGTGGAAAATGGGTATTTGGGATTCGGCGGTGGGGGTACCGGAGGCGATGGCTGCTCCGCCGGAGGAGCAGAATCAATCGGAAAAAATGGCTGGTGAAGCAATCTCCGACCACCGGCGGAAATTTCAGAAGATTTACAGTGAGGGAATACAATCAACAACAACAAGAAGAAGAAGAAGAAGGAATCAAACATTGTGGGATTGTTCCTCAGAGCAGTGAAGAAACAGAGGAAGATTGGGGGAGACAGGTTTGCAGTAATGGCTTACAGATTTGTGTGGGGCACTTTTTTTCTTTTCTTTTCTTTTCTTTTCTTTTCTTTCATTTTCTCTCTCCCCAAACAGAGAGAGAAAATGCTTAATCAAAGAGTAATTTGATTGGTTATGAGTGTGGGAGTGATGCATACAGCTAAGATTCTATTGCTCTCTAATGGCTTCCCCCTTCTTCTAACCTCCATTGATTTTCAACGTCAATCTTCATCATCTTCTTCCTTTTATTCTCTTTTCTCTCTCTCTCTCTCTCTCATCTTCTTTTACTTTCTATTTCTCTCTCTCTCCTTCTATACCGTTACGAATCCCGATCCCGACCCTCCCTACTGGCTAACACGAGTTCTATCAAGATACTTTGCTTTGTTTTTGCTAGCTCACTCATAACGACCCATGTCTCATGTTTGACACCTAATGGTCCCGACATTCCCCTACGACATGGTTACTTACGTCTTGCTTTTAAGAGTAAAAGCTATCCCACTGATATCAGTCATTGCAGGATGCTTCTTACGAAAATTCTCATTCTATCTTCGAGATTGCTCTCATTCGGATATGATCTCAGTTTATTTATGTACCCCTCGTTTACTCGAGTGTTAAACTATCCATTATTTTAACCATTTTTTAATCATCATATCTACATATTGTGAGATCCCACATCGATTGGAGAGGGGAACGAGTGTTAGTGAGGACGTTGAGCCCTAAAGATGAGTGAATTGTGAGATCCCACATCGGGTGAATAGGGGAACGAAGCATTTTAAAATCTTGAATAGGTGTAGAAAAATGCTTCGTTCCCCTCTCAAATGCGTTTTAAAATCTTGAAGGGAAGCCTGGAAGGGAAAGCCCAAAAAGGACAATATCGGTTAACAGTAGGCTTGAGCTGTTACACATAATCACTCTCATTCATATATGATCTCGGTTCATTCACTACATCTCATTTCCTCGAGCGTCCGTAAGTCACGTGAGGAAAATTTCAAATGACCCATGTATGGGCAAAAATTTGAGTATTTGATCTTCAAGGTAAATATGGAGTGTCTTAACGAATTGAGCTATGTTCAAATTGATATGACTATGAACCAATATACTAGACGAGGAGTACAAAGCTCTATCATAACCTAATTTCCAAGCTTAACATTGTAGAGGAAATCATTCAAACATCTAACCGTTAGAAATACATAATGTCCCGATCAAACAAATTCAGCAGGCACCGAGTCATTCAGCCGACAAAGATCTAAGCTCGTAAAGTAATACGAAAAGAAAAGTTTTCGAGTAGTGAGTGTTGCATCACTCTTTTAATCTCAATGGTTAGCTCACCTTTTAGAAAAAAATCATAGGTTTTGAAAAAGAATGTATTTATTATATACTTTCCTTTCAAGCTTTTCTTTTTATCCTTTTCATGAAAACAAAATTATAAATCATATATAATATAAGGAATGATAACGATTATGCTCCGAACGAACAAGCTGCACCGACGAATTTTCTTTTCCTCGACATTCAACGCCACCCTAGTATCGCACCGACCATCGTCGTTTAATTTTCTTTTATATGATAAGGTGTTTTATGTAATCAGATCGCCCGAACAACTTAGACTAACTAAATCAAAGGGTCGTGTTAGATTTTTTTTTTTAGTTGGAAAATAAAAAATTCGGTTCGGTTTGCAATTTGAATTTTTTTTCGGGTCGTGTGAAAATTCTCTATTTATAATCAAATAAATTACAAGCATATTGAAAAAAATAATAAATGGAAAGATACAGAAGATATTTGTATTTAATAAAGGATCAAATATGATATATATGGTAAACAATAATTCAGTACTAAATATCATTAACAAACTCGACCCGAAAATAGAGTTCACGACCCAATCCAACCATACACTATTTTTAAGATTGTTACGAATATTAAGAATATTTAACGTTTGTAACAGATATCAGTGATATAATGTGACAGGTGCATATTCGATATTTGAACATTATTATATTTTAGTTGTTAAAGTAACATATATCGTGGGTCAGTATTATTTTAAAAAAATAATTTAAAAAAATGAATAACCCGACAATCCAAGTCAACCCGAAAAAATAATTTATTTAGAATATCTCTAAATATGCCAAAGTTTTTATTTAATCTAATTTGTAAAAAATATTATTTATTGATTAGTTATTCTTATTTTGGTAAATGCTCAAATTAACACTTTATTTTTGGCATAAATCTTAAACTTAGTATTTTTATTAAATTTGGTTAAATAATAATAATAATAATAACTTTTATACTAAAAATATATATAGTTTTTTTTTTCCTTCATTTTAATAATAATAATAATAATAATAATAATTTCTCGTGAACCAAACCTTTTATCTTACTGGTTTTGCCCGAATCAACATCAAATTTGAGCTAGGTCAGTCATAGGTTATTTTTAGTCTAGTTAAGCTCTGACCATAGTAGATCGACTTTTGGATAACAAGAAGGTGTCTGATCTGCTTTGCTTTAAGAAAAAACCCAGTTAGCTACCAACTCGAGTGTAGGTCACGTGACCTACGACTTGACTTTTGCTTTTTGAAATTTATTTTTAAAAGATGAATGATCTTATTATTAGAGATTATTATAGGACATGGAAGCCTTGTCCGTCCCCATCTCTACTCAATATATATATATAAAAGTGGGGTGGGGACGAGTACGGAGACGAAAAATATAATCCCCGTCTTCAGCCCCGTTTAGCTAATGGAGAGAAATATCCCATTCCCGTCTAAACGGAGATTCTCCGCTTCATTCGTAAGCAGGTTGAAGGACTAAAGTGTTATTTTTTTAAAGTTGGAGGATCGAAAATATTTTAAAAATTGTATAAATTTAATTTTCATTATTATATAGTTTTTTTTATTTATTATTTTTTGGTGGGAGAAAAAGGTAAAATCTTTTACTTTTAAATATGTGCTTTTTATAATATTCCATGCTTTTTATGGGCTTTTTTTTTTAATAATTAAAAATAAAAATGTAAATTAGAAAATAAATAAATAAATAAATAAACCCTATTATATTATAATAAGGTTGAGAAAAATTAAATAAATGAAAATTTTATAAAGATTAAATCTATAATTTTGAACTAAAATAAATAAATAAATAAATAAAATTCACGAGAAAATAGATGGTTAAATTATAAATCCGGTCCCTATAATTTAGAAAAAATTAGAATTTAGTCCCATTAATTTTAGAAATTAGAATTTTATTCCTATAATGAATAAATTTTGTAAAAAGTTGTTACGGTTAGAATCCACTGATGAATAAAGTACGTGGTAGTTAAGCTATTCACTGTTAGTAGCTAACTAGATAAGAAACGAGTTAGATATAAAATAGATTAGAGTGGACCTTGGGTCAATGAGTTTGGGTTGGTTGACTAGAAGCTGACGGATCCGCTCGAAAGAAGAACGCAACGAATTGAATGATGAATGATCAGGAAGGGCTGGACCTCTCTTGGTTGACCGAGGGCTCTACTTCTCTTCCCGAGCTCATGGACTCTGTTTATAGAGGGGGCGAATCGACTACACAGAACAATCAAGCCCGAATTCCCCTGGAAAGGAAGAATGTGGACAGATGGAACCAAAGAGGAGCTCTCCCTGCTTAGATCATGAAGAAGGTGTCCCCTACACCGAACCACAGTAGTTTTCCTTTCTTTTATCAGGGCTAAGAAAATCATTGATTTTGGCTTTTCCAGATCTCGAAAGATATGAAAGACCTCCCTCCAAGCCGTTCATACGACTTTCCGTTCTTGATCCTCTTTATTCTTTCACGAGGTAATTTGGAAGGAAAGGGATGAATGAGACAGAACTTTATTTCCTCTATTCCCTTTTTTACGGTGAAAGAAAGAAGGAAATGGAATTGTGAAACCGACAGGTGAATGGAGAGTCAAGAGACTGAACAGTCGAGGAAATGATTTAAGAATCGATCAGAAAGACTCGATCATAGGAACTTAGACCACGTGAGACGCTCAGTTTATCTAGTTTGACTTCGCCATTCCTGGCAAAAGCCGCCGGAATCCTCATTTTTTGTCCATAAGCTCTCCTCGTGTAAGAATTTCAAATGTCTTTTTATACACTGGTGCGGATGATTGCCCCTAAGGGTTACGAGCCTTGAACGCTCTAACTTTTCTTCATATCGTCATCAGATATTATCCGTTTTAGCCCATTACATATCATCGTCAACCTCACAGTTTTAATACACGTTTATTAGGGAGAGACAATCCACTGTTAGGTTATGGAGCCTGATGCTTATTTATAGCTTGGTCTGTTAGGTTATGGAGCCTACTTATTTATAGCTTGGTGAACGGTTATATCAGGTAAAGCTATATTTAGTAAAACTATATCCGATAAAGCTATATATAGTAGATGGTTAAATCGGGTAAAGCTATATATAGTAAATTGAACTATATATATATCCCCTCCGGTAGAGCTTTGAGATGTACTTTCTATTCTCGTAATTCTCTCTTATTCTACATACGTGAAGTCATCAATAGAAAAATCCTTTTAGCCAGAGTTCTCCTTGCACTTTTCTCTATCCCATTCTTTGTGTTCATCTAGATCGAGCATGTGTGTTGTTGTGCGATCCTAACAACTGGTATCAGAGCTAACAACTGGTATCGATCCTAACATCCACCTCTTTGGGGACCCAACGTCCTCATTGACACATCTCCCAATGTTTGACTCTGATATCATTTGTAACAACTCAACCCCACCGCCAGCAGATATTGTCCATTTTGGTCTGTTACGTATCGACATCAACCTCACAGATTTAAAACGCATCTACTAGATAAAGATTTCCACACCCTTATAACAAATACTTCGTTCTACTCTCCAATCGATATGAGATCTTACAACATATCTCGTGTTTTCACCATCTGATGACTTGCATTCAAACACTTATCCCGACCACTATCTAAACCCATTGACCCAAGATTCATGAAATCGTAATTAGTTACTTAACTCACACAGTCAATGAGCTAACTATCACGTATTCAATCGATTAGTGACTTAGGGTAAAGACGGTTCACGAGTATTTAGGTTAAAAAATATTGTTATATCGATAACGAAATCGAATATTATGCATTAAAAAGCAAATCCATGACTTGAAATGTCAATGTCCCATAAAAAGAAAACAATGGCACGAGCACCGAGCTGGCTTTTCAACTCTCTCTCCAAAACTTTATTGTTATTATTACTATTATGATTATAATTATTATATACTATACTTTAGGTGTCACATAATATAATTAGGTACCTTTCCAATAATAATAATAATAATAATGATAATAATATCAATGTCAAATGATAACAAATAAAAATAATAATAATGTAAAAAATAATAATAATTTAGAAAAATTTAGCGGTTTATATTCGAATGAGAGCGGTCCTAAGAATAGGATGACCAAGGAATTGAGAGTCACTACATACGTAAATACGTGATGATAGAGATAAAATATGTTGAAAGGACCCGTGTTGATATGTGAGGACAGTCTTCACTCTTGGAAGCGAGAAGTAGATAACGTGACCATGTCGTAGGGGATGCACGGGAATGTCGGGGCCATTAGGTGCCGAATCTTGATCCAAATCATGGGTATCGGTCGTTACAATTAATGTCATTTTTTAATCATTTTTGTACCATATATGTAAATGTTCTATGGTTCGAATACGCTCTTTTACAACTTTTCGAATGAAAACTGATTCAATGGGTTAAATTACAATATTAATCTAAATTTGAGGTGTAATTTGATAATTATGAAAAATTAAACGGATAAGACATATATTATAGTTTTAAAAGTCGATCTTTTAATATCAAGGCAACCCATGTTATCTCGTTGCTCATTCCCGTTAGGTCTGAGTGGTTGTACGAAAGAATAATAAACAGAACACGTCGCAAAATGATTCGAAATTTGAGAAGTCTCTTTTAGATTCAAGAAAGAAATGAAGAACGGGAATGAAACGAAATGAGATGTTTTTAGCTCGAGTTTCGTAAACAGGGCAAGCTTTAGTTTTATTTTCCTCTTTCGTTGGCTTAGCAAGATAGAGAGCTGACCGACCCGCTAAAATGGTATATTTTGTCTAATAGGGAATATAAGGAGACAAATAATTGAGACAAGACAACCTCAATAATTTTGCATGTTTTTTTTTTCATTACAACTAATAATTTTATATATTTTAAAATTTTCTTTCAATGAGTTCAAATATGTTAAGATTCAACGAACTCAACACAAATATTTTTTTATAAATTTTTTAATGTCGGAAATTTAGATCAGTCGATACAATGTCAATATCAGCATGGCTCAATGATAGTTAATATATATATATATATATATATTTATTTAGTTTGAAAGTTCAAATCTCAGATCTCCACACGTATAGTATTAAAAAAAATTAAATTATTGCTCCATATTTGATCGTGCTATTGACAAAAATAATGATCGTTTTTTTTTATTTAAGGACTTTTTGGTCGAACTCGTGAAAAACCTATATATATATATATATATATATGTATATGTATATATACACATATGATAGAATCATAGTACGCCGTTCCTTAAAAAATTGATTTATATTCATATTATCCTAAAAAAAATGTAAATTTTTAATTATTAAGAAAAGAATTAAAAATAAATTAATAAAATAATTCCGATTTGGACTTTTAATCCAAAGGTTATGATTGTATTTGATTATTGTGTGCTTAAATGTATTCAATAATTAGCCCTAAAAAAATAATTATAAAATTAAAATAATTAGCAACAAAGTACATGCAGCCACGTGCACCGACATATATTTGTACTTGTTCATATGCTTAAAATTAAGTAGTTGCAATTAATTAATTAATTATTTTATATATATATTTAAAATTAAAATATCATTTCAGTCCCTGTTCTTTTGATTACGATTTCATTTTATATGGTTCAACCCGACTTCGAGCAACAACATTCGAATAGGACTGGGTTTTCCGCTCTTAGAAGCTCCCCGCTCCTACTTCCATCTCGAGATTATTTCGAGGGGACTGGTATCCCGAGGTAAGAAGAAATTGAATCCATAGACTTGACCTTGAACCCATTGCTTCTACCCCTCTTCGATGCACTGAAAAATGGGAATCTCGAATACACTAAAAAATGGGTTTAACGGACGCGAGAACCAATTTGAGTAATCAACGACGCAAAAAAGTCGTCTCACTCGGGAGAGAGGCCGAAAATGTTATTCTCGACCCCATCTCGTGAATATACCTAATAAAATAGAAGATTGTGATGGATCAGAGAAATATCCCTAATTTGAAATTTGGTACCCGCTTATTATATTATAAAATATATATACATATATATATATTTTGGAGTTATTAAAAACTCTCTCTATATGAAAATTAATTAATTAATTGTCCAACTGTCACCGTCAAAAAAGTAATTTAATTTATATAATTATATTAAAAAAAAAAGAATATTTTTGTTTTAAAAAATGGAATCTTATTATTATAATTAATAATGCATCTCAAAAGTCTCATATGGCTGCCACGTGCCAACGCTGCTGACAGAGGTCAAAAGTCTCCTATGGGTGCATTATTTGTAGAAAAAATAAATGAGATTATTTCCTTTTTTATTTTTTATTTTTTTTATGATTAAATTATTTTTTTAAATTAAATCCACACATATATATATATATATATNTTTTTTTTTTTTTTTTTTTTTTTTTTTTTTTTTTTTTTTTTTTTTTTTTTTTTTAATTATCATAATTTTATAATATCAATTCACGTACTCTGATAAGGAATGTTTCGTTCTTCTGGGATCACACGCATTTGAATAAAAATGGACTTCAAGATATCGAATTATGGTTAAACGAGACTTAAAAATTGATAGCTACTACTGATACGGTCGACAAGACGCATATCAAGCGTGTTTAGCTTGGAGAAATCATATCTTGAGTGACCCCACGAAACGTTCCCTAGCAAAACATGTAAGTGAAAACAAAACATTCTAAAATGACTCGTGTTGATTTGTGACCTGAAAATTTTGATAGGAAGAACGTGAGTAAAGTTAAAACGTGCAAAACCGACTCATACTTGTCTGTCTATAAAATATTTCTCACTCATAGAAACAGGTCAGAACAGTACATAACGTGATCATATCATAAAAAATACAGAAAATGTCTAAAACGATCAAGGTTAATATATTTTATGACGGGTATCATTATAATTTCATTAACCTATTAAAAATGGACGAGTTTAATTATTTTCCACTTGAGACATATTTAATCATTAGATGCTCTTTTTTTGGCTCAACATGAAACACTCACATGGATGACAACTTGGCCTTCAAGAGCACGGTGTGTAATTGGTAACTTATTTGGATTTTCTCAAATCCGACATTTTTGTTGTTTATCGTGATTGAAGTGACAACGTAGAATCATCGATGTTTTTTTTAAGGTATGATGTGTTTTTTTTATTGTAACAAATATAATTTTTAAGATATGAGTGGTACCGTGTATAGGAAGGTACCGATCGTGACGTTTGTGAAGATATATATTTTTTTTACTTTATCGTTCATGTATAATACTGCCAACAAGCCGTTGATCGTGTAAGTCGCCCATTGCTGACACTTGATCGCCATGTATAGCACCACTCTTCATTAGTTTTCATTGCATCGAACCATTAACGTCAGTAGCTGTTTGTTGTATTTTTGTCGATGGATTTCTTTACCTTACCATTGTTGCTAGCAACACGTCATCGTCCGAAAGAATCGTAATTTTCAAAGTTGTTTTCTTCCACTCTCGTGATTTTAGTCAACTGCTACAGCCCATCGTTGGAGAATTTTTGAGCGGTATGTGCAAGGAGACAAATCTAACATTTGGTTCGAGATGACGTTCGTTTTTCTATGGGGTGTCATGGTTTATTTGATACGAGATCAACCCATGAAAACTTTCGAGATTTTTGTGGAGGTACTGTTACGTTTGGATGAGTAAACAAACAATTTGGGTTGAATCATGAACCAACTCGTTCTATAAACCTTTTCATTTTGAACTCAACCCAACTCAAACTATACACGGGTTTGTTAAGTTATTGAGTTTTTTTAACACTCCTAGTTCGAGTTAACCCGAACCTTTATCCAGTAAACTCAAAATCCTGAAACCGGGCCGAAGAAAAATAACTCAGTCCAATCCTTATGATTTCAGGTTCGGTTGGTCAAGTTTTAGGGTTCAATGTACGTAGGCCGACACAAATAAAATAAATGTTTTAATGAAGTTTATAATGTTTTAATTAAATACCCAATAAAATAGAAGTTCATGTTAATAATTTAAATTACATAAATTGAAATAAAATTAAAATAAAAAATAAAAAAAGGATGTCGGTAAGTGCGATCCTAAGGGCAGGAAATTGTCGGGTGGACGTTGCCATGCTTTAATTAATAATATAATAATTTAATAACTTTTTGAGAATTATTAGGAATTTGTCGGAACAATTTTCCTTAATTCTCAATTAAATTACTGTCGGCAGTTATTAAATTCATAAATCTCATTTATAATTTATATTTTTAATCATGTTTTTCATGTTGATTTTAATTTATTCTAAATATTTTATTTACTCAAACAACTCGATCAGTCTAAACTAAAGGTTGAGCTAAATTTATTTATTTATTTTCGGTTTGAGTTGGGTTGATCGGTGGATTGATATATTTTTGGTTGGGTCAACCCGACCCATCCAAAAATGGGTTACAACAAAACCGAGCCTACCTTTAGGATTGTTACGAAAATTAAGAATATTTGATGTTTGTGATCGATGTTAGTGATGTGTTGTGACTTGTGAATGTTTGATATTTGAGTTCTGTACAATTTTAGTTATTAAATATAAATGGTATTATAGATACGTAGAATTTTAAATTATTTTAAAAAATATTACACGATAACTCGACTTAATTTGGTTGTGAATTTTATTCGGGTTGCTTAGATAGCTAACCCAATCAACGGACCTGGTTGTGAAAATTTTAGAACTAAACTAAATCGTTTAGATTTCATTGAATGATCATTTAGGCATCGTTTTATAGCCGTTTTATTTTTGTTTATTTTTCTATCCATGCTTTAAAAATTAAAAGAAAAATTAAAAATTGTTTTCCTTTTTGAAATTTAACTAAAAATCTAATTTTTTCTGAAATTCATAGTAGAAAAATAAAAAATATATATAAAAAACATTTAAAATTTTTTGTGTAAAATAGGGGACATGATCTGTGTTGGATTGGGTTGAGAGATTTTTTTGACCTAACCAAACCGGTTAGTTGGATTGGTAACCCAACCCAACCTGAAAATTTTCACAACCCAACCCTCTATTTTCGGGTTGGGTTTGGGTTGTTACAAAAAAAGAATTCAAAACGTAAACGAAGACGAGCTTTTTCCCTTTTTCTCTTCTTTCTTAAGTTCAGATGCTCGCAGATGGAGACGAGCAGTCGAGCACACTGAGACCAACGACGAGACGGGGATGAGTACACAGAGATCAACGATGTGAGACTCAAGGAGGGAGATGGAGACTGACGACAACTGAGAGAGGAAGAACGAGAAAGACAAAATAACAAAGAGTCTCTAGTTTGAACTTTCTAGTTATTGTGGTATAGATATTTCAGAAGCTGATCAATCTCGTTGCTTCAAATGGTAAATTTTTAGGGGGCTTCATTCCAATTTGGGCTTCAATTTTTTTTTTTTAATGTTTTCGGGTTGGGTCGAGTTGAGTTGACCCATCAATCTCTTTTGGAACCCGAACCCAACCCAAACCCGAGAACCAATCCAACCCAACCCAATTCTTATAATTCGGGTTGGGTTCTCGGGTTGTCAATGAAAAAAATTTGAAAATTAAAAAAAAAAAGAAAAAAAAATTTAATATTTGAAAATTGGGTTTTATTTATTTATTTTTGGTAATTTAAGAAATAGAAAAATAATTGGGGGAAAGAGGCGGTGGTGTTGAGTGTTGAGTGTTTTTGAGGTGGGTTGGTCTGGCGGGGCTCACTGTCCTTTCTAATGGATTCTCTCCCTCTTCTCTAAGCCACACCATTCCAAACCCTAATCTCAATTCCATTTTCCGATCTCCGATGGCCATCGCCGCCTCTCCATCTCCTCCATCTTTCTCCCCCTCTGCTTCCTTCTGCTGCTCCAGGACTGACCCTTCCTGCTTCGCTTCATTCCCCTCCATTTCCCGCCCTTACCCTCTAACTCGGAGGATTTTCATCTCTTCCCGTCTCAACTCCTCCATCTTCTCCGCCGCCGCCGGTGGATTTGGTTCTCCCGACAACGGGGATGTCCAGTATGAGCTCCAGCATGGATTCTCTTTGGAGCGTCGGAATACTGGCTCTGCTGTGTTTGTTACGCTTCCTCTTGATGCTGTGTCTCCGGCTGGTCAGGTGCGGAGGAGGAAGGCAATGTCGCAGTCCTTTAGGGCGCTTGCGGCGGCTGGAGTTGAAGGCGTCGTGATTGAAGTTTGGTGGGGTTTGGTGGAGACGGATGTGCCTTGTAGTTATAATTGGAAAGGGTATTTGGAGATTGTGGCTATGGCTCGTCGGTATGGTCTCAAAGTCCGCGCTGTGTTTACTTTCAATCAAAATGGAATGGGGCCGGACGATCCTCACTGGTTAGTCGGTTCAATTTCTCTATTTTAGTGTTCAATTTTGGCTAGTTAATGTCATTTACGATGTAGAAAACTGGCGCCCTCATCATGCTTCAATGCTTCGAATTTAAATTTCCGCGTAGAATCCTTGTAGGAATGTATGTTACTTCCATGTGTTAGGAATCACGAATCATAGTATGATATTGTCCACTTTAAACCTAAGCTCTCGTAGCTTTGCTTTTGGTTTCCAAAAGACCTCATACCAATAGAGATGTATTTCTTAAATTAGCCAATGTGGGTCTCGTCCCAAAAATCCTCCCCTCGAACACAAAGTAAGTACACCATAGAGCCTCCCTTGAGGCCTATAGAGCCCTCGAGCAGCCTCCTTTTAATTGAGGCTCGACTCCTTTCTCTGGAGCCCTCAAACAATGTACACCATTTGCTTATGGTTTTATCTTTGGTTTTCCCAAAAGGTCTCGTACCAACAGTGATGTATTCCTTACTTATAAACCCATGTTCATCCTCTAAATTAGCCAATGTGGGACTCCTTCCCAACAATTCTCAACACCATGCTTGTGATTTAATGTCTCCCACTTCTTCTTTACGGATAGCCTCTGGGTTGGGGGGAAGGGAGGGTGCAATGGGGACAGAACACAGAAGTCGGTCGATAGAACATAAGTAGTAAAACAGCAGCAAGAAAGCCTGCCAATCTGATATCTGCAGGAGCTTCGAAGTACATGGTTTTCTAAGACCTTTCTTTCTGGGAGCTGCATTCAATGGAATAGAGTTACTAAACTACAGCGAAGTTACAACTCTAGAACAAAAGTTTTTGAAGGTCAGAGGTATGGGGTTGAGTATAGTTTAGTGGACTGAAATGGCAATAAATGGTGAGTTAAAAAAAGAAAAAGGAAAAAGCAGCTGGGTCAGTAAGGGTCATGGTATGAGTTCAAATCATTGTGGCAACCTATGTTAGATTTAATCTCCTTTGAATTTCTTTGGCGCTCAAATGTTGTAGAGTCAGGCGGGTTGTCTTGTGAGATTAGTCGAAATGCGCGCAAGTTGGCTTGGATGTTAAAAAAATGCCCATACAATTTTAAAATTCAGCATGAAGAGAACTAGAGAAGAAGTGGAAAATGATTCGTTCTCTCCCTACTCCTGGCCTCAATCCCTAAACCTTCCTCTTCCTCCATGATCCTTCTTTTCCACTTCGAGCTTCTTGTTCAGTTGGCCCGTGCCTGTAACTTCAAGACAGTCTGCATAGTTTGAATGAAAATCCTTATTTGTGGAGGTTAGCATGAGTCACGATGGAAGTAGAGTGAAGCCTTGAATATGGTAGCAATAACTCATACTCCATCTCCATACATGGAGGTGACCAGTGGCACTCTAAATCCGTCTTACCATTGCCCTCAACCCCCTCGGTCAAAAAATTCTTCAAGGAGATGAGAAATACTAGTTGTTTTGTGGACTGCGAACTAATGGATGAGGAGCACTTGTAGAAGTTGTCAAGCATGAAGGCTTTTGGCCATTCAAACTGCCTTGATATCTTGACTAGTGAGAATAACTATGATTCTCTTCACAAGAGAGATTGAAATGCTCCTACGGAAGGGTCTGGCCCTTATCATGGAATGCCAGGAACAGAAGAACCTCCTATAACATAGAATTATAGTCTATAGTGACGGCCTAATGATTATTAGCTCAAGAAATTAGCCTTTTGTGGTATCTGTTTGTTTGTTTGTTTGTTTTTTTATTGTTTGCTGCATGTGGCATCATGTTCAAGCTGTCAGTGACCGTTGTGTGGGATAAAAATGCAATATGATGGAATCTAATGGCAAGGAGGCTGCTAGCTGATTCAGAATTGGGACAACTCAGTTAAATTTTGTGTGACACTAGGGACGATTAAACTTAGAGTAGGTGATACGAACCGCGACCAAGGAATTTCCATACCTCAAGGTCCAATTACAAGGACGAGAGCCAAGAAGTTACAATAAGCTTAATTATATTCAAGCTATGGTGAGTTTGTCAAAGGAAATTCTAGAAAGATGTTGGAGTCCTTCTTTACGTGTTGTGTAAAGTTGAATTTCAAGATAGAGATATATTAAATGCACTTTAATTTGCATTTAATGAACTCATAGTTGAATTTATGGAACTAGTCCAAGGATGGTTATTAGATAACACATTTCTTCTACTGTATTATTTTAATTGTAATTTCAATATTTGTTTGTCATGTAAGTTAGTTTTTAATATGGGAGTTAAGGTTATATTGCAGCCCACACATCGGTTTCCATATTCCATCATTAACTAGCCATTTTAATAGGGAGGTTATGAGTATTTCTCACTAACTAGCCATTCTATAGGTTAAAGTTGTCAAAATAAAGTCATCTTTCTTTTATGGTAGACTTCACATACATTTTGGAATTAAAAGAATAGAGTCTCTATTTTAGCTTAACTCTATTTTAGTTTTGTTAAGAGCTAAGTTTTTACTCTGCAGATTCTTGTATTTAGAACTTGCATACTAGAGTTATTTAAGTGGTCTTGATTACACCTCATGTGGAGTGATATCATGAGTCTAGAAACGAGTTTTCTTTACTCTTGATTTTGATCATCAAGGTAATATGAGCTATAAACACAAGAATTTGCAAAGTAAAAACTTAGCTCTCAACAAAGCTAAAATAGAAATTCTATTCTTTTCCATTCCAATTTGTGAGGTCTACATTGATGAATTTACATAGCCTTTGACAACCTTAACCTATGTGATTTAAGTACACAACCTCCATATTAAAATAGCTCGTTAATAATGGATAACCTTAACCTATATGATTTAAGTACACAACCTCCATATTAAAATAGCTTGTTGATAATGGATATATGGAAACTTATGTGGGTTATAATATAACCTTAACTCACATATTAAAAACTAGCTTAAATGACCAACAAATATTGAAATTATAATTAAAATAATGCAATAAAAGAAATGTGCTATCTAGTAACCATCCTTGGACTAAGTTCCATAAATTCAACTATAAGTTCATTAAATGCAAATTAAAGTGCATTTAATTCATCTCTATCTTGAAGTTCAACTTTGCACAACATTTAGAGGACTCCAACATCTTCTAGAATTTCCTTTGACAAGCTCATCATAGCTTGAATAGAGGATATGAGATTGTTGAAGCTGGAACAATTATAAGTGTCTCATTGAAGTCTCTTCTCTTCCCTCCATTGTGGCTGCTGCACATGTTGCACTAGAGGGTAATTTATCAACAATAACATGGAATTCTTACGGTAGACGCAGTTGGTATTCTTTCTTTCAAATATTTTCAAAATCATGGTCTAGGAAGCATGGTATTCAAAATAATGCAAAAGGTAACCCCTAGGGTCTTAAGCTCCTAAATGGTCTTACGACAAGAAGCAAAAAAGACGGCGTTTCTAAGAGGAAGGTTTTTAATGGTCAAAAGACCCTCTCGATTACATCATATAACACTAACTATAAGACAAGATGATAAAAAACGGTGAAGTCGGGGCTTCATTACATGGCCGATCTCTCCATAGTCCTTAGCCCATTCATTGTGTGACGCCTAACTTGCTTCAATTCCCATCCATGACTCAGTGTCATAACTCGATCAAAGTTTTTGTCTTATACAGACCTCTTACTTTCCCTTGTTTGTTGCAAAGATATTGCAAGAAATTTCTGCTGTGCTGTTTTAGTATCATTTTATTTTATTATCATCATATATCTATGACTGTAGTCATTTGAAGGGCCTTTTGTATGGACTTTCTTGAGGCTTTGCCTCCTTTTGTTTGTACATTACATTTATTTATTAATTAATTCTGTTAACCTCCTATAAAATTGGAAGCTGATAGATTTAAGTTTATATGAAATAGGAGTTGTCTTGATAGATTTAAGCGTTATTCTAAGATAGTGGTTTATCTGCCATTGAATCTGAAGTATCTCCTTTATTTCCCCTTTGTTTCCCCAATAAAACATTAAGGATTCCCCTTCCTAAATGGGTACTTGAAGAAATTAATAAAGATCCCGATTTAGCATATTCTGACAGATTTGGAAGGAGAAATATGGAATGTATTACTCTTGGATGTGACACTCTTCCTGTTTTGCGGGGACGATCACCTATCCAAGCGTATGCCGATTTTATGAGAAATTTCAGAGACACTTTTAGGCCTTATCTCGGAGCCATTGTAACGGTAAGTTGGTGGCTGTATCTGGGGTATTGATTTTCGAGTTCCTATCTCTGAATTTGGCTCTTATATCCATTTCTTAATGTTCATATTACAGGGAATTCAAGTTGGAATGGGTCCTGGTGGTGAACTAAGATATCCTTCGTCCCCTCCCCAGAAGTTAGCATGGGCATGGCGCTCTCGTGAGCTTGGAGAATTTCAGTGTTATGATAAGGTAGGAATGCGTAAAGCTTCTTCACCGTTTCGCGATTCTCTAGTGTATACTGTACGTGCTCCAGTTGGTCTGATTACATTTTCTTTTCTTCTTTTCTGGTTTAGTATATGCTTGCCTCTCTGAATGCTTGTGCTCAAAATGTTGGGATGCGTGAATGGGGAAATGGAGGACCAATTGGTGCTAGTAATTTGATGAACAATCCCGAACAATCGGAGTTTTTTAGAGGCGATGACGGTTCTTGGAATACGCCGTACGGGGAGTTTTTTCTCAGATGGTACTCCGAAATGCTGCTACTACATGGGGAGAGACTATGCAAGGAAGCTGAAACCATTTTCAGAGGTATTGAAGTAAATTTGTCAGCCAAATTAGCTGGGATTCACTGGCACTATGGAACAAAATCTCACCCATCGGAGTTGACTGCTGGGTACTACAATACTTCAATCCGTGATGGATATCTCCCAATTGCTCGCATGTTTGGTAGGTACAGGTTCACTATCTGTTGTTCATGCTTTGAAATGAAGGATGTGGCAGAGAAGCAGATGAACCCTGTCAGTAGCCCTGAAGGGTTTCTCCGGCAGCTGCTGATGGCTGCCCGGGTATGTGACGTACCATTGGAAGGTGAAAACTCCGCATTGGGGCTCGATGATGACTCGTTTCAACAGGTTGTAAAGATGTCAAGGGTTTACACAGATGGGTTGGAGAAGCCCTCATTTTCTTTCAATTTTGTGAGGATGGATAAGAACATGTTCGAGTATAGTAACTGGGTTCGATTTACTCGTTTTGTGAGGCAGATGTCTGATGCCTCCAAGCTTTTTCGAGCCAAGCTAGATCCTGGAAGCAACAGAGGCCTCTCTTCTGCAACAGATATTACTACTTCGAGATTGGCTCTTGTATATCATTGAAGATAATGTCACACGAATGCAAATCATTCAAAAGAATTACACAATGGTTCCTCCTATGTATGCATGTATTGTAGTAAGGTATAAACTACTGATCAGTCGCATATATATAAATTTATGCAGCTATTTCTCTGTTATACATTTTTCACATATTAAGTGATATGTAAAGTCCTAGAAGCCAATTTCTAAAAGCAATCAAATTCTTTGGTATTATATGCTCTTTTGGCAGCTTGAATGTTGATCGAAGTCAAAGGTAAACTGTTCCAGAAACGAGGTCACGACGAGAGAGATGAAATAAACCGATAGTAAAGAAAAAAAAAAAGTAACAATCTAAGTTCTCTGTTAGCGGATATTTTTCGTTGGACTTTCTCTTTTAGACTTTTAGGCTTCCCCTCAAGGTATCTACTTACGGAGAAGTTTTCACAAGATCTCACAAAAAAATCTCCAAATAAAGGTCTATGCACAAGATGCACCTGAAAGCTAGTTCCAACAACTATGCACCGGTAAGTATGAGCATCACCCTCGATCTATCTCTCTCTCAACTTCCGACTTTGGAGAAGAGGGATGCCATTCATGAAGATTGGAATCTGGAAATATTAGTCAAAGAATAGATATTAAAGAAGCGAGGAAAATACCATCACTTTCAACTAAATGCATTCCATGCAAACCCATAGAACTCCCATTTTTTATGCCTCCATTACAATTCAAACATTGGGCGAACATGAGGCATACGTGTTTGCAGTGAATTATAATTTGTTTAAAAACTCTCAACGGGATTTTAACCCAATATCATATCCCCTACAATTAGTTATCACCAACACATCAGATAATTCACTACCTTGAGAACAAATGCAGTGAAAATTACCACAAGTTCACTATTCAGAAGCATCTTGAAGGTAAGAGGGAATAATTATCACCACCACTTGGCTGGTGCAGGAGTTTTCTGCATACACTTCATGCTCTGAGCATTCTAAGACGACTTACTATGCACATTAGCACATAGGCGGCTCATTCATGTGAAGGACTTGTTCAGATAACTCACGAGTCACGGCATGTCATTTATCCAAACTCTGAACGATACATGAAATCATCGATCAGAAAGTAACAACAATTTGCATAATCCCCAATATCATCTAATTGAAAACAATAAAATCCTAATCCTAACAGCTAATAGTGGTCAGTTACCAGCTATAGATACGCTGAAACAAGTTGAGAATTCAAAGTTCAAATACAGTTTTGGTGCCTTATACTAATCCCTGTATTTACTACTTACGGTCCCAAAAATTTAAGAACTCTGTTTTAGTCTCTTGGATCAATATGTTCAGAATTCAAGCATCTTCATAGAAATATGAGTTGACTAACAAAAAGAATGTAGATTTTCTTTTAAAGTTTTTCATGAAAGAAAACACGAAGTTTGACAATGGCTCATGACATATATAGAGAAGAACATGAATATGTATTACATCACTTGTATAAAATGTGGGAGATGTAGGGCTAAGGCTTAGTTTAACGTAAGAGAGCATGTAAGATTAAAAGTAAAACATCCCAACAAAAGCTTAGCATAGTAGATCATTTTCGCTTCATCACATGGATTGTCAATTTTTCACCTTTTATTTAGCCCCAATACCAGCAATACCAGCCATTTCCCTCTAACACGGTAAGAGTCCAACCACTAGCCGGTCTTCTTTGGACTTTCCCTTTCGGACTTCCCCTCCAGGTTTTTAAAACGTGGAGAAGTCTCCACACCCTCATAAAGAATGCTTCGTTCCCCTCCCCAACCGATGTGGGATCTCACAATCCACCCCTCTTTCGGGGCCCAGCATCCTCGCTGGCACTCGTTCCCATCTCCAATCGATGTGAGACCCCCAATCCATCCCCTTCGAGACCAACATCTTTGCTAGCACACCGCCTCATGTCCATCCACCTTATGGGCTCAGTCTCCTCACTGGCACATGGTGTCTGAATCTGATACCATTTGTAACAACCCAAGCCCACCGCTAGCAGATATTGTACTCTTTGGGATTTCCCTTTCGGGCTTCCCCTCAAGGTTTTTAATAAGTGTCTCTACTAGGGGGAGGTTTCCACACCCTTACAAAGAATGCTTTGTTCTCCTCCCCAACCAATGTGGGATCCCACATATACATTGGATCGTCATCTCTCATCATTTGACCTTATAAGCTAAACCATCAATTTTCACATAAATCACACAAGTTCCCCAACGAATATGGAAAGAAAAGAAAGAAATATAGTGAGAGTACATTTCAACACGTTAAACAAAGTAGCTGATAAACCAACTATGTATGCATATAAGAAGAAATATTAGAACCAAAAGTACCTGATAAAACAGAGTAACCTCTAAAACAGGTCCAGCACCATCTTGGGTACAAAGAATCAATATCCCAAGTAACTTGGGTCACCAATATATTCAGCAATCTGTTCTAAACGCACATTAAGTAATTCATGGCTATCTGCATCCCGCACTACCCCCGTCTCTTTGTCAAGATCCCTCTCAACTAAACTCCCATAAACTCCCTTGTGCTTACCATAAAGAACAAGAACAGGTCCCCCACGTCTAGGAAGTGCAGTTTCAAGAAGCTCTTGAGAGACCCCTTGGACAAGCTCTCTACTCCCATCAATGGATATATCACAAATAGAGGGCCCAACTACGTCTACTATCTCTCCCTTTTTCAGATAAAACTTTCCTCCCTTAAAGTCTTTGCTGATGATTCTAACGCGAATATGACTAGTGACCCAAGACATTCTACTGTTCTTCCTTTCTTCGTCCTTTGTACCATTTTCACGCTTCTCCACAACTTCTCTTCTCCGTCTCTGGCCTTTGTTTTCATCCTGAACTTTCAATTCCTCCAGTTTCCTCAAGAATCTTTCCTCTTCTTTGGAACCCAATTCGACAATATCAGTTGCACGGACTTTCACTTTGACATGTTCGTCTCTAAGCTTAAGAACAAGCAAATCATGATCTAACTTCTCGACAATTTTACCTTTCAAACCCGCATCTCTTCCGCCAATAATCCTAACATGTTTCCCAATAGTAGACAATACATCACTTCCTCGATCTCTGTTTTCCTTCACTCTATCTCCATCCCTGTTTTTCTCGCGCTCTCTCCCTTTATCTTTCTCATCCTTCTTGCTTGAAAGCCCAACAGGAACGTCGGTGACAAACCCTAGCCCTTGCTTGTCTGTTCTTCGATTATATTCCTTAACTTTAACATCCTCTTTGGCGTTCCTCCCAATTCCCCGACCCTGACGCCAGCCATAGCCTTCCATTAAAGCCGCAGCAAAGCTTTCCACCGGAACCTCCTCAAAATCCTCGAAGCCTCTATCCTCAGGTAACCTCTTCAGATCCGCTTTAAACTTCTCCAGCATAACAACCTCCAAAGGAGCAGGCCGTGACTCCTCCACAGATTTCGAATCATCGGCACTCTTAATACCGTCGACGGACTGCCTGACGTTGAGACCAAACGACATCTTCGAATCTTCCGGCGGATCTAATCCAGAGGCGGACTCGAACTTGAGATCAGACTCGTCCGATTGCCCAAGCGGGACTTCGAGATTTTTCATTCTCTTCAGCGGCCTCCATTCGTTCTGGAGGGAAGGAATAACAATGTTTCTGGGGTTAGCCCTGGTTCCGGAGAAGGGTTTCGAGGCGTCAAATTCGTTAACATACTCCTTGGAATCCTCTAAATCTCCATGATCTAGGGTTTTGTCGTCGAATTCCTTCGAAGGTCTGACGAGATTTGGCTTGGAAGAGGAAGAGGATTTGGAAGGAAGAGAGAATGAAAGCTTCATGGTTGAATCCCGAATCCTTCAAAACTGGGGGCCTGGAATTTCGGAAATGGAGTTTTCGAGTTCTTTTGACGGTGGGATATGGAGAGACCATGAATCCGGTTTGACTTTAGACTACGGGGAAAAACTGAACCGCCGGTTCGGCTGTTTCATTACCCGGTTTATTTATCATGCAAATCTAGGCTAATTTGAAATTTGAATAAAGTATAAATAAATAATAAAAAAAAAAGACAAAAACTAGAAATTATGAAATTAAAAATGATAGATTAGACAAAATAACTATTTTTTAATATTTTTAAATAAATACTTCTTAAAGTTCGTCATGGTCATGTTTGTTCAAGACGTGTTGTCTATGACTACATGTCGAATGTTCTAATCATGCTTGTTGTTCAAGACGTGTTGTCTATGGCTACATGTCGAATGTTCTAATCATGCTTGTCTAAGACGTGTTATCCCTGAACACATGCTCGTTTCAAACCCCTTTTATTTATTTTCACGTTAGATGGGTCGTATGACTGCTCATGGCTAGAGATAACATGTCTCAAAATGTACTAAAAGACTTGTTAGAAACAAGTATGAAAGTTCAAAATAATTAAGGCCTTTTTGGTAGGCAATAGAAATTCAAAAAACAAAGCGTTTTCGATAATTTTAGTCCATCAAGCTTGGAGTAAGATACCACTGAACATAGCTCGAATATATATTTATATAATTTATAATATATATTCTAATTTAACAAAAACAAATTGATTTTATTACCCGAAATACAATATTTATTATTATTATTATTTATCTTCTTTACTATAATTTTGACATTATAAAATTTTAAATTCAAAATTATGACACATTGACAAAGAATTCGAGTGGCATTGGTTTATTTACACACATTTATAAGCCCATTCCTACCTTAATGAGCTTCTACTAGGCTATGGGGTACGCACCTAATAAGCCTATAGGCTTAGATTTCAAATTTCACTATGCAATCCAAATTCCAAACACGCATCTTAACCCATATGCCTTCCGTTCTTATAACTTCGTTTTGATACTTTTAAAGTCATTTAAAGCCACGTGTCACAACTATACTATGAAGAGAGTAGGTTGTGACCCTCACATAGTGACAAAAAAAGTGAAGACCCTTGAGTGGCGTCCATCCAACCACGCAAGGGCAAAAGACAAACGAGTGTTATGATGCGACCGAGGAGACCGGTGCATCATTTAAAGCCATGTGTCACAACTATACTATGAAGATAGTAGGTTGTGACCCTCACATGGCGACAAGCAATGCAGCAACCCTCAAGTGACGTCTATCCAACCACGCAAGGACAAAAACAGGACAAGTGTTATGATGTGACCAGCAGAACGGTGCATCATTTAAAGCCATGTATCAAAACTATACTATGAAAAGAATAGGTTGTAAGCGTTATATAGCGACAAGCAAAGCAGAGACCCTAAGTGGCGTCCATCCGACCATGCAAGAGCAAAAACAGATAAGTGTTATGATGCAACTGAGGAGAATGGTGCATCATTTAAAGCCATGTGTCACAATTATACTATGAAGAGAGTAGGTTGTGACCCTCACATGGCGACAAGCAAAACAACGACCCTTAAGTGGCGTCCATCCGATCACACAAAGCAAAAACAAATGAGTGTTATGATGTGACCGAGAAGAACAGTGTATCATTTAAAACCATGTGTCACAACTAGACTATGAAGAGAATAAGTTATGACCCTCACATGGCGACAAGCAAAACAACAACCCTTAAGTGACATCCATCCAACCATGCAAGGGCAAAAACAGACAAATGTTATGATGCGACCGAGGAGAACGATACATCATCAATAATCTTATTCTAAAGCCATTTCCGAACTTCTAGTTCGGATACTGGCATTATAAACTCTCCTTAAACCTTGGAGAAGGAAGATTCTGAGGAAAAATGAATGAATCAAATTCTGAAATTTTTAAACCCATAAAACCCAGGTCCGTTCTATTAGTAATGAAGCATATCCCCTTCTCATGGCATCAAATTAAGTATGGCACATGGCATCATAGGAGCAACCAAAAAAGGGGGACCTTGAATAGGAAACAGAAGGGGAGAGATGAGGAAGAAAGCTACAAACCAGTGGATCTGATCACAAAATCTTTGTTGAACTCATCAGGCTTCCTCGTCGCTGCTCTCAATAACAACGTGAGTGTCGATGGTTTTCGGTCTTTTTGGAGCCCTATTTTCATCTCCTTTCTCTTCTTGCGAAGCATTTTGGCTTTGAGCAGCGGACCACTTTTCTATTTCCCCAAGAATCCTATTTCCATACTTCTCTGCTTTCACTTTTCCGATCATTGTTTCCAACTGCAAAAAAAACATTAACATTTTCAGCATTTTAGATTGGTCAATCACAACTGCAGTCAATGTGTTCAAAGAAGAATCAGAGAAGCACTTGCTACCAAGAAAAATTTAAAAACTAAAAAAAGTTATTCTTATAGGTCAATGGTAAAATAATACGTATTTTGATACGTTATACAAGTTAAGTTAGGCTCATATTGGAAAAATAATACATTTTTGAAACAAGTATGACATTCCAAGGCATAACTTGTATCCATACGCTTCATATTCGCTTGGAGTTCGCTCCCAGAAATATAGCCATCCCCAGCCCCTCACATCAATCCCACAAGCCTCTTGTCCATTCTCATTCGATCACGACGGGGGAGCAAATAAAAATAGAAAAACTCACATTGGGTTTTGGGATATAATAAGGCTTGAATCGATGACTTGTGCCACGTCANCCCCCTCACGTCAATCCCACGAGCCTCTTATCCATTCTCATTCGATCACGGCGGGGGAGCAAGTAAAAATAGAAAAACTCACATTGGGTTTAGGGATAATCAGGCTCGAACCGATGACTTCCGCCACGTCAAGGCGACACTCTACCGCTGAGTTATATCCCTTCCCTTGCCCCCATCGAGAAATAGAACTGACTAATCCTAAGGCAAAGGGGCGAGAAACTCAACGCCACTATTCTTGAACAACTTGGAATTGGGCCTTCCTTCTTTTCGCACTATTACGGATACGAAAATGAAAATAATAGGCAAAATTGGATTCAATTGTCAACTGCTCCTATCATACATAGGATTGCCTACGGATTCGAGCCATAGCACATATTTTCATAAAACCATACGATTTTCCTGATCTAAATAAAGCAGGTTTTACATGAAGAAGATTGAGAGGTGGTTTTAAGGTGATTACGAGGAAACAAGCATGAATTTAAAAAATAAATGACCAGGAAACAAAGTAGTTATAAGTGCGGTCCTATTTGATCTCAGCCAGGGGATTTTTTTTTTTTTTGGCAATTCTTAAACTCAGATGCTTATAATTAAATTGAACGGGACTCCTGTATGTAAAGGCTTCTTAAGCAACCAGCAGTCAACCTTTACGAAATCAATAAATAAAATTGACATTAAGAAAACTCGCCTGATCCAAGGAAGTGGGCTTTTGGGCACTTAAGACACCAATTTGCTGGGTAGAGAGCACTGAATGAGGGAAAATGTCTCCGTCAATGGACGCAAGTTCCTTGCGTAGCTCGTCGAGTTTATACTCTAAACCTGATGAAGCAACACTTTTTCTTCTAGATTTAACACCAGTTATCTTTTGTTTGCCGGAAATCTCAAGTTTCACAACCTTCTTCCCTGTATGCAAACAATGTCAGCGAAGTCGATTAGTATATCTTTTGGTATCCTTTTCCAGTTTCACATTTTTTTTCTTAAAAAACAAGTAATAGCTCGATAACCAAACTGTGTTTTTAATTCTCTGAAATTCAAATATATATATATTCAAGGCTTTTTGGAACTGTTCAAGTTCAATTTTCTTAGAGAGAAATACTATAACAGCCCAAACCTACCGCTAGCAGATATTGTCTTATTTGGGCTTTCCTTTTCGGGCTTCCCCTCAAGATTTTTAAAACGTGTCTGCTAGGGAAAGGTTTCCACACCCTTATAAAGAATGCTTTGATCTCTTCCCCAACCAATGTGGGATCTCACAATCCAGCGTCCTTGCTGGCAGACCACCTCATGTCCACCCCCCGAAGGGGCTCATCTCCTCGCTGGCACATTGCCCTAGCTCTGATACCATTTGTAACAACCCATGCTAGGAGGAGGTTTCCACATCCTTAAAAGGAATGCTTCGTTCTCCTCCCCAACCGAGGTGGGATCTCACAAATACGATACTTTTTAGGATAAGTACAATAATTGAAAATTTGTTTAGAAATTAGAACACAGTACTTTTCTTTAATTGTTGTTTGTTGAAAGAACGAAAAAATCCTTCCCACTGGCTTTATAGCAATAACAAAGGAAAACAATCCTTTGTATTTACAGTGTTTTCATGTGACCATCAACTGTTGAAAAATAGCATTCCTAACCTTGCAACACTTGCCGGGCTAATGGTCCAACTGTAATATACGCATTTGTAGCATAAGCTGTATGCTGAAATTCTTCTTTCTGAAGCAACAGAAAATTATTCCAATGCCACAAACGGATTAGAAAAGATATAATACAGCAGCATAGATGAGCCAATCAACGAACAGGAAAAACTAACTACATGTCATAGTAATTCGACTCATAAATAGAAGATAATTTTCGATCAAAAGAATAGAAGAGAATAATACTTCCGATGATGTTAGATCGGTCTTGATTGATCAAATGTTGATCGAGAAACAATTAGAGCACGAGTAGTTTGTATAGCTATATAATAAAATGAATACAGAAAGAAGGTCTCCAATCCCAACAGAACGTAAGGAGATTACAACCATGCTCCTGATTTGTCTCGATTAGGAAAAGGCAGGAGAAAGATCTTTTATTTGAAGAGAACCTCGAGGAAGAAAAAAAACGCTAAATTCCTCCATGGTTCCACCTCCCCCCTCCTTCCCCTAGGCCTTCATTGTATTATAGCAAGTTACATAAAGAGGAAGAAACCTTACCAAAACACGGTCTAATAAAAGTTGTATGATAAGTTGCTCCATCTCCTCTTTCCTTAGGTCAGAAACTGAAATTATACACAACGTTAAGACCTTAACAATGAAGTTCTGCAAACTGCATTGCCAAGCAAGACAAAATTTCTCTCTCTCTCGGCTAGGAGATGCTAATCAGATGTAATGCAAGCACGTGAAAACGCGAAAACAGCCTCTTCCATTCTAAGCTATAATAAACCATGTGAAATAGCAATACAAAAATCAATTGTATACTCATCCTTAGATATCTTCGGACAGTAAAGAATATCAGCAAACCAACCTAGTTCGTTGCGTTTTCCTTTCAATTTGTCAACTAATTGCAACATTGTCATCCTCTGATTGGTCTTCTGTACATCTTGTAACATTGAAATAATAACTCTAGCATGACCTATTAAAAAAGATAAAGTACACTAGAATTAGAAGAAAAATCCTCCTTAGAAAAGAAAAGGAAAGAGAATAACTTCTTTTACTTAAAATAAATAGGCATCAGAAACAAAAGTTGAAGGAACATACAACAGACATCCAATTCCGTAAACTCATTGGGGACTGCACACGTATCGCACATCCCTGAAAATTTAGATCTATGATTATTTTTCCAGAAAGAAAAACAGGAAGTGTTTGCAGAACCACCCCCTTCCCCAGCAGACCACCCCCCACCCCCCCAAAAGAAAAAAAAAGGTAATAATAAATAAAAGAAATGGGGAGGGGAGAGTGTACCATTGCAGTCTTTTAATGGCTCAGCAAAATGTCGGAAGAAGGCACTGCGACGACATTGTTGTCTGGACTGCAATAATTAGAAAGAGGAAATACAATCACATTTTAAGAAAATAAAATTGAAGGAGACAACAAAAGGGTAAAGCATTCTCCTAAAGAAGGCAACAAAAAGAAAATAAAAACACCATCTCAACTGTCAACTAACATAAAGTAAAGAAAATGAAATTAAGATGTTTAATATCAAGAGCACGACAAATGCTAAATTTTCCTTCTCATCTGAAGTAAGTTGAAATCTCCAAAATTATCTTGTCTATTTCCAAATAAATAGCTTTAAAAAGAAATAAGGGAAGGGAAAAGGTAAACTTAAAACACCTCTGCAATTATATTATTTGTTTATTAACTTAAAAAAAAATACAATTTTAAAAAAGAACTCGAACACATTTCAATTTAATTGTAAAGATAATACCTGACAATATTGAACAATACCATATAGATTCTCCAATCCAGAATTCTCATAAAATACCATTGAACTCTGCAAGGATGACAGTATAGACTACTAAATCTTCAGGAAGTTGAATAATACACATAGGCTCATGCCAATGCCTCGAAAACTACTTACTTGTCTTGGGACATCACCAGGCCTATAGTAAAGTAGGCATTCGGATGGAAGCCCATCCCGTCCAGCTCGTCCACTTTCCTGCGACACAAGAAGTTACAAAGGGAGAGAATTGAATGAAATGTATGTTTAGTTAGAGAAGGACCTGATAGTATGTTTCCATTGATTTGCTCAGACTGTGATGGATGACGAATCTGACTACAAGCAGTAACCGAGAAATGGGTTTCAGAGTATGTCGATGTTCAGATATGACGTGTCAGATAAATTTAACAAAGAAAAAAAAAACTACTGCATTTTAAAAATTAAAATTAGAACATACATACACACACCCATTGACCTTACTATTCTCTCATTTTTCTCCCTTCTATTTTCATTTTCCTCTATGTTTTCCTCATCTTTCCTTTACCAATTTCAAAGATGAGGAACATTAAACCGTGTTCATCCTTTTTGTCCCGATTTTCAAGACATGCAATGTAACGGCCCAAACCCACCGCTAGAAGATATTGTCCTCTTTGGGCTTTCCCTTTCGGGTTTCCCCTCAAGGCTTTAAAACGCGTCTACTAGGAAAAGGTTTCCACACCCTTATAAATGGTATTTTGTTCTCCTCCCCAACCAATGTGGGATATCACAATCCAGCCCCCTTCAGGGCCCAGCGTCCTCGCTAGCACTCGTTCCTTTCTCCAATCAATGTGGGACCACCACCAAATCCACCCCCCCTTCGGGGCCCAGCGTCCTTACTTGGCACACCGCCTCGTGTCTACCCCCTTCGTGGAACAGCCTCCTCGTTGGCACATCGCCTGGTGTCTAGCTCTGATACCATTTGTAACGGCTCAAGCCCACCGCTAGCAGATATTGTCCTCTTTGGGCTTTCCCTCAAGGCTTTAAAACGTGTCTGCTAGGGAACGGTTTCCACTCTCTTATAAAGTGTGTTTCGTTCTCCTCTCCAACCAATGTGAGATATCACATGCAACATGAAGTATAATCCAAGTGCAAAATGAATCCCCTATTTTACACAAATTTCAACTAGATTTTAAAAATGACCAAACAAGTATTATCACTTAGAGGCTATCCAAAAATAAAAGATGGGCCCTAATCAAACACATAAATCACGAGCTAACATTATCAGCAAAAAAAATTCGGCTGAAAAATAAAAAGAGGAAGAAGTCCTGCAACATTGTTAAAACCATAAATTAGCAAGAAACTAACCATCTGGTTTGTTGATTCCCATACCAAAGGCTACCTGAAATGCCAAAGCACTTCAAGCTATTAGATCAGTTAACCAATGCAATGCTTATACGTACCAAGATGCTAGAAAATAAAAAATTGCAGGACGATTGAACGTTCACTCTTTACATGATCTCAAAGGGTCACCTAAACTGGGTTCCTGAATTTCCTCTTTTTCAATATTGTGCCCAGTAGCTGTTTCTTAGCATTGGGGATAGGAACATTTGGTATGCAATAATTAAGTGTGAGTGTNGGGGGGGGGGGGGGGGAATGGGTTCAAAAAGATATGTTACTACTGAGCATTTCATCCTAAACTTGCTAGTAATAATTAATACAAATTTTAATTACTCAAATTAATTTCCTTAATTCTAATTATTCACTTTTTATAAAAAAACCAATTTTATTAATAGATTTAGTTTAATTTAATACAATTAATCAAATTATTAAAAAATATATATATAATTTAGGTAATACATAAAAAAATCTAAATCACATTTTAGAAAAACCATTCTCAATACCAAACATAGCATGTTATTTATCAACCATTCGTAAACAAGCTTACCATTTCCATTAATGCTTGACAAAAACCAAACCCAGATTAACCACAAAATCAAAGAAATTATCGTAACACCCCCTTTTTTATTCATTGGAAAGTGATATTTTATCTCCTTGCCTTTGGTTAAATGCTTGTAACTGTATCTTCTTTATGTTTTAGAATGAAATCAGAGTCCCTCTAAATAGAGGCAAAATACACTTTTGGTGCCTGATGTTTGAAGTTAATGTCTATTTGATATCTGAAGTTCCAAAACGAACACGTTAGTCCCTAATGTTTGAGAAATGGTTTTAAGTGGTTCTAGATATCAACTTTAAACCTCAGGGACCAAAAGTGTATTTTGACCAAAAACACTTCCCCCAGAAAAGAGACGAGGAAAATCCAATTATGCATACCGTGCCAACAATAACCTGCAACCTAGAACTGCTCCACCTGTGATAGAAAACATTTACAAGATATCAAAGAAACTTTGGTAAATTGAATCAAGAATTAAGCAGAAATTTAAATAGAGATGTCCAAGTAGCTTTACTCATTTAAATTGTGATAAGTTATTTTGTTAGAGATTTGGGCATCTACATCCATATCATATAGAGCGATATTCATGTTTTTTAGAAAGTGATGATTGGCCATGCTCACGCCTTGGTTTTATACTTTTATATTATTTAGTAAAGATGTCCCGCCATGACATGTGGAAAGCCAATCTACTTTCTCCCAAATTACCGAATACGAAGTACAGATTCATAAACATTGACCAGCGAGCGGAATTACTTTACCGCATATGAACTTTCTCACGTGCAACAGAATCCATGTCTGCATGATAATGGTCAGCAGAAATGCCTCTCACACGTAACTCCTTTGCAACCTATAATTCTTGAAGAAATAAGAGAAACACAAGCTTCTAGTGTCATGTATAAACAAGATCCCACATTACATTAGATGAACCAGACAATGCATAAAGCACAACCATGGTCAAATTACAAACCCTTGCGAAAAATAGTAGCACTTGCATGAGATACAACAATTCGCAAATCTGCTTCTAAACTTTTCTTATACGAAATTCATTAAACTGTTCGTTGACTCTAAGAAACGGACAAAAGATTTTACAGAAAGCCCCAAAAAAACAAGATCATGCAAAAAAGTGCTCCCATTAGACTTCATAATATATTGTACATGTTTTAGAAATATTTTTCGTTAAGCCATGCGTAAAGGTTTACTATGATGATCCAGATAGCACATAGAGAGTGTCGATACAGACCTGCTCACACTCCTTTCGGGAAAAGCAGTATATTATACCCGATTCATTGTTTGGATAAGATTCTTGTATAAATTCAGCTATTTGATCAATCACCACCTTGCTAACGGACGACTTTTCCCGTACCTGTAGTACAATGATTGAATCATTAAGTAGGAATCTCCCAAAGACTTTTTTTTTTTTTTTTTTTTTTTTNTTTTTTTTTTTTTTTTTTTTTTTTTTTTGACAATGTTTACAGTATACCATGTAAAAGAGATTTGGCCTGTTGACTGTACTGACAAATTTAACATATTTGGGGATGCGAAGCATCTCAACCAGATCATTTTGGACCCTTTGAGTGGCAGTTGCCTAAAAGAATATAACAAGATATTTAATTCATAATGTAGTCCGTTAAAAAGATTGAATGGAAAAGATAAGACTTTTTCCACAAAAGTAGAATAATAACATACAGTCAAAGCAATCACAGGAGCATTTGGAAACTGAGTCTTCAGAATACCAAGATTCTTGTAGTCAGGTCGAAAGTCATGGCCCCACTGACTACAGCAATGAGCCTCCTACAGAGAAAGACAAATAGATTAAAAAAAATCCTTTCTTGCATGTGCAAACTCATTATTCACTAGAAGGTGAGTACCAATAAACCAAAAAAGATATGTTAATGTATAAGATTTCATTTTTAAGAACTAATAAAAATATTAACTCTAACCTAAAAGCTTTAGTTTTGGGAATTTTACAAAGGTACTGAAACAAGAAATTCAATAGTTATGATCGTGATTAACGATAATGGCATAAAGTATATTGCTGAAAGAATAACTTTTAATCTATATGAATGGTGAAATCTTGGAGATTGGGAAATAGGAACCTGCAGTTTGTAATCTTGTAAATCATGTTGTAGCAAAGACCAGAATAATGTTTTTCTTTATCAATCAGAAACTAATTCCAGCCTGAGTCTTTAACTTCTAGAAACATATTAATGCTCTTTATGAGCACATATTCCTTGTGCATATACTTCTATCTGTTATTTACTAAGGTCGGCTGCACCAACTGTGGAATAGTTTCACCATGCAAGTATTCTTTTCACCCTAAAAGGACAGATGTAGAGAACTCTCTTTTTCCATTTTGAAAAAGTGTCCTTCTGGTCCTTTTAACACTATCATCTGCTTTGGTAATGATAATAACATCTATCAATGCTAAAAAACGAAGAAGCCACCAGTTTTCACAATGGAGCCATTTTCCGAAGAGAAAATTTCTGAGAAATTGTCTAATCTTGCTATATTTGATCATTTCTTTTGTTCTTTAACTGTCATAAATTGAATCCTTTGCAGCATTTTGTAATTTCAATCTCTCTTCATAGATTTTCTTATCTTATTCCCTCTGACATTCTTTATTCGAGTTTTTATATTTACATTCCCTCATTTCTATTTAAAAATAATGATAGGCTAGAAGAAGCTACCAACGTTCGAAACCAAATACATTTTTGTTATTCCTTCGTTTGACATTTTAAAGTTCGATAACAACAGGGATAATTCGCTGAAACAAAGGGTAAGGCGGTAATGTGATGGTAACCATAGTAAGAAACATAGATAACACATGTTGATAGATATACTCACGTCAATTGCAATAAGAGAAAGACGACCAGCATGATAGCACTTTTCAAGTTTAGACATAAATCTCTTGCTCTTTGATATCTTTTCTGGTGTGACATATAATATTTTCATATTCCCTTCACCCTTTTCGAGATTCTTGTATATGGACTTCTCATCTTCTTTACTAGTAGCTGAAGTAAGCATAGATGCTGAAATTCCTAAAGCAGCCAAACCCATAACCTGAAAAAAGGTGTTCTTGATCAAAAGATATGGTTTACCTAGTGAAATTATTGGGAGAAGTGAAATATGGGTGTTCTTCATGAAACCAATACCTGCGTTGCTCCTCTTTTTCTCCAAAATCAATGTTGAACCAATATATTGGTTCCAGAAAAAACTAAAAACGACCAAAAGTATTGATTTCTTCTAAATCAAACAAAACCAGCAGACCGAGATATTTTCTAATCCAACATATATAAATTTGAAAAAAAAATATAAACTTATTAGCCAAACTGATAAAACCTACTCAGCATGTCACTCTACTTAACAGAACTTACACTAAAACATGAAAAATGTAACTATGAGGTACCTGATCCTGAATCAAAGAAAGTAAAGGACTGACAACCAGAGCAAGTCCATCATATAGAAGAGCTGGTAACTGGTAACAAAGACTCTTCCCACCTCCAGCAGCCATAATCACCAAAACATCTCGCCCACTCATGACAGCATTGACAATCTACTATTATGCAATAATTAGTAAATCCACTCACAAACGGAAAACAATAGCATCACAAAGACAACTTCAACAGTTCAAACATATTGTCCTTAGTTCATTCTTTGGTAAATATTTATGAACTTGAATAATGGTGGAAAAGTCAAGGTGTTCTTCTTTATAAGAGCAATCAAATAAATAAAATAGATAGGTTTGAATTGTTTTCCGAGTAGAAGAGATCAGAGGTAGTTAGAGCTTTGATTCATATATTGAATTAGGCTACAGGTGATTTCGCGTTTTTCCCTTGCTCCTATTAAGGGAAAGTAAGCAACTCTATTTATATTCCAGTGAAAATGTAGAACATGCTTCACCAAAGCCTGCATTTAACAACAAGATGGCCTGCTCTCTGTTCACTTTAATCTTTGACCATTTCTAGTTGATAAACAACAGAATCAAAGATATAACCTATATATGAGAAGAAAAAAACCAAAAAGAAAATATTTACCTCTCGCTGGTTTGCACGATATGTGGATATGCCAAAGATGTTCAACTTAACATCATTCGCTTCGGAATCCCATTTAAATGGACCAGACCAATTTTCTGAATTCGTAGAAGTGCCTGTGTGGCTGACGGAATCTTCTGTTTCTTTACAGAGTTCTAACAAGGACTGCAGCTCGGATTTTCTTTGGTACAAATTGTCTTGGCGTTCCAGAAGAACATTTATTTCAGCTGCAGAAAGATAAGGCATAAGGCAAAATGCGAGGACAACCCAAAAGAAATGAATTACATAATCCATTATACAAACATAAAACACGATCAGCTTCGGCAACGTGGGAGGTTCTAACTGTTAGGAATCACATATCTCCACAATGGTATGATATTGTCCACTTTGAGCATAAGCTCTCATGGCTTTGCTTTGGGCTTCCCCAAAAAGCCTCCTACCAATGGAGATGTATTCCTTACTTATAAACCCTTGATCATCCTCTAAATTAGTCAATGTGGGACTCCCTTCCAACAATCCTCCCCCGAACAAAGTACACCATAGAGCCTCCCCTGAGGTCTATGCAGCCTCCAAACAGTCTCCCCTTAATCGAGGCTCGACTCCTTTCTCTGGAGCCGTCGAACAAAGTACATCCTTTGTTCGACACATGAGTCAATTTTGACTACACCTTCGAGGCTAGCAATTTCTTTGTTCGACACTTGAGGATTCTATTGACATTGTTAAATTAAGGGCATGACTCTGATACCATGTTAGGAATCACGGATCTCCACAATGGTATGATATTGTCCACTTTGAGTATAAGCTCTCATGGCTTTGCTTTGGGCTTCTCCAAAAGACCTCATACCAATGGAGATGTATTCCTTACTTATAAACCCACGATCATCCTCTAAATTAGCCAATGGGGACTCCCTCCCAACAATCCTCAACACTAATGACTACTACCAGACTATACAACGCTTCCTCAACCAACCCAATTTTTCAGTTCCATTGAGGAATTCCACCGGTACATATAAAGATTTGATCGAACTTTTAACTCATGCAAGAAGTTAACACGAACTGAAACACAGAAACAGCAATGACACCAATGGAAATTCAGGCATACATTATAAAGAATAAAGGAACGCAAAAATAGAGAAGATAATGACTACTCAAGCACCTTGGACTTCGTTTATCTGCACTTCTACGTTGAGAAGCTCCTCTAATACCTCTTCCGTGTTCATCTCTCGATCGCAAATTATAGACCAGGTTTTGAACAAAGGCAATCAGAACAGAAACACTAGAGCCAGAATCATGTGAGGGGCTCGGGAGCGGATAATGGAAATGAAGGTCGAGACAGCAACAATCATGGACTCCCAAGACACCTGAAGATGAACCGCCGTTTACGAAAATGGAAAGGCTTTGAGTTCTGAACTGAGAAGAATTTGCATGAGTTTCCGCCGATCTCCCCGCCGGTGTTCCGCTGCCCTACCGTCGTCTCATTCCCTCCCCTAATCGAGCGAGTAGTATTCTTGGCGCGTGCACCCCATTTCCCTCCATTTTATGTTTTTGTTTTAAATAGGGCTAAATTATAAATTATAATTTTTAAAAATAAAAAATAAATTAATAAAAATATCCTTACATTTTTTAACTTTAAAAAAAATAATAATTTATTTATTTTTGTACTTTAGATTAAATTAAATATTTAATTATTTAGTAATAATATATTAATGAATAAGGATATATAAATTATTGATTTTCTATTTTTTAATTATATTATTATTATTATTATTATTATTATTATTGTTATTATGTTATAATTTTATCATAAAATTTTGAAGGGAAAATATGATAGGAGAATTTTAAGGCTTTTGAAATTAGAAGGCGAACTCTCTATTTTATTAATTTATTTAAAAAAATATATTTATCTTCAATAAATATTACATAAATAACTAAAATCTAATAAAATTTAAATATTAAACGAAATAAAATTGATAGGATCATTTTAACGTTACTACTGTGTCGGTTGTAGTGCAGAATCATATCTTTTATCGTCTCTTATTGCACGACTTCCACTATGAAAGAATTCAGGTGGTCATTCTTCTCTTGCTAAGTTGCTCCTCCTCGAGATTTTTTTGTAATTTTCTTTTAAGTCTTTCGTTCTTTTTGAATCGGCATAAAACATAATCTGAATCTACCGCTTGTTGTATCGAATCTTGATGCAAGCTATATTCATGCATAATCCATTCTCCATGATGCTCCGCCAATTGGGCATTCTCGTACCTAAAATGTATTCAATGACTTAAATGTTCCAAGGACACAAACATAAGGTTAAAGATTCTAACAAAAATTGAAATCAAAATGACAGAACGAACCTAAAGCGTTTGCGATAGCCGATTATTTTTTTATCAGTTTTGGTAGCAAAAATTGGACTAGCTGAGTTCTCGCCACTCCATGTACCGTTGACCAAGACGACCTTACGGTTGATATGCGCCGACAAACGTCCAAAGTTATTGGTGGACCTCTTGAGCTTGGTGAATAAATAGAGATCTTCGCCGTCGATGCCTCCGAACCGTAGCCATATTTTCCATGGCTCCATTTCTCCATAAAGATCACAGTCCAAGACTGCACCTTTGAAATATGGGAGGCCGTGAATCTTCAAGTGTAGATATTGAAGAAGTTGTTGATCAGTAATGGTTAAAAAATATATATATATATATATAAATAAAATTGGTTAATATTTTTATGAGATATTTTCCATATTTTTCGTATTCAGTGTATTATTTTCAAAAATTAATTATGAAGCCTAGTTAGTCTTGCACGAAGTGCGCCTCAAGTGCTGAGACCCATGGAAAGGCTTTAGGGTAATAATACTCATAAGTTTAGCGGAGCCTTTTTTACTCTAAACAGTGATTGTACTTCATACATATCTACCTACTCAGCTCTAATCAGTAGATTCTCCATAATAGTGTCAAACAACGTCTACCTTCACTATGTTTTTCCAGATTGGAATAGTAAACTATCTACTCATGTACCCTTATCGAGTTAAAACACTAAAACTACCTGTCGCAAACCAACTTGTTACTTTGTCTTTTCAGACTATAACAATAAAACTACATGTCACTACGCCACTCAAGCTATAACCGTAAAACTACTCGACTGGGCACCATCAATAGCATACCCTCTATGACTTTTGAAATCCTCTCTGGGTGACAACTAAGGCATGTCTAACAATAGACCCTAAACCCGACTGGTTAGTGCATGAATAGAGATATCTAGTCAATCCAAGAAGGCTATGGAACTCGTGACTAGGTATTAGGACCAAAATACGTGAAACAATAACTCATAGTCTATGGATACCACAACTAGCACTGTATGAAACATAGTGATAGTCCAACTCATAACTGGGCAATAACGAGCTATCCAAACCTTAAATCATGCATAATAAACGTATAAACGCATACAACATACTCGTCATGCTCACTACGTGATGATCGTCCAACTGTTCACCTTTTTTTTTTTTTTTTCGTTAAAATTCCACTTGGTACAATTGTATTAAAATCAAATGAAAAAAACTTACAGAATTACAAATGGGGATGTTCAATTCCTCAAATTATGAAAGCGCACCCATTTTTTTTATTAAATTGCGGAACGAGGGCCAAAAAGTTTGTTTAATTACAATAGTGGCCCAGGTTAGTTTTATTCTTAAATAGGTTTAGTTCGTAGCAGAATTGGAAGGAAATTTCAAGAAATACATTTTAATGGATTCTCGTCATCGCTCTCTCTCTTGCCAGTGGGCGTGAAATTCAGGCCTACCGATCAACAGCTTCTTCAATATCTGCATTGGAAGATTCATGACCTCCCGTATTTCACAGATATAGTCTTCGACTGCAATCTCTATGGAGGAATAGAGCCATGGAAAATCTGGCTACGTTTTGGAGGCATCGACGGCGAACGTCTCTATTTCTTCATCAAACTCAAGAGGTCCACCAATAACTCTGGACGTTTGTCAGCGCATATCAACCGTAAGGTCGGCTTGGCCAACGGTACATGGAGTGGCGAGAACCTGGTCAAATCGATTTTTGCTACCAAGACCGATAAACAAATAATCGGCTATCGCAAGTGCTTCAGGTTCGTTCTATTATTTTGATTTCAATTTTCATTAGAATCTTTAACCTTTTGTTTGTATTCTTGGAACATTTTAGGTACGAGAATGTCCAATTGTCGGAGCATCATGGCGAATGGATTATGCATGAAGATTCGATACACCAAGTTGAAGATTCGAATTACGTTTTATGTCGACTTAGCAAGAATGAAAGACTTAAAAGAAAATTAGGAAAAAATCTTGAGTTGCAGCGACATAGCAAGAAAAGAATAACGAGGCCTGAATCGACCATTGAACAAGACACTATGTCTGATGTGACCATGGATGAAGATATGAGTTCATAATTTTGACAATGAATGGAACTTCTGCATTTTTTTTTTTTTTAATATGAGATTTCCGTTTATTAGAATGCAAACGTGACCATATTTCCCATGGCTCCATTTCTCCATAAAGATCACAGTCCAAGATTGCACCTTTGAAATATGGTTGGCCATGAATCTTCCAATGCAAATATTGAAGAAGTTGTGGATCGGTAGGCCTCAATCTCACTCCCACGAGCAAGAGAGAGCGATCATGAGACTCCATTAGTATTTGAGAAAGACTCCGTGAATGTATTTCTGGTGAATGTATTTCTTGATATTCTTGAAATGAGCTTTTATAGGTTTGTACGTGCTTATTTGATTGTAATAAAAATCGGATCAAAATATTTTAAAACTTAAAAGATAATGGTAAAATATCAAAAATATTATTTGTGGTTATTTAATTATAATAATTAAAATATTTTAAAACTTACAAAAAAAGAAAAATAATGGTAAAAAAAAATATTTTATATGGACGTTTTTATTAATTAATTTTTTTAAAAAATGCAGCTTAAAAAATATATATATTTCGAAACTTTCAAAATATTCAATAATATCCTTAAACTTTTAAAAAAAAATTAAAATTATAAAAAAAATCCTTAAACTTTTTAGTTTCAAAATATTTTATTTTAGTTTCACTCTAAAATATAATAATAATATTTTTTTAATGCATAATTTTTAAAAGTTTTAAGCATAATTTGGATATATGTGTCATAAAGACGTTTTGGGAATCAACAATAGCTAAGCATTACGGTTACCACATTTTCTTTTATCTACAATAGCTCCGATTTAGTGAAGAAAGATATGATATGTATATATTAAATCTTCATTTTCTTTTATCTGCCTTTTTAGAAATCACATCCAATTATAGTTAGATCTTCATTAAACTATTACAGTGATTTAGCTTTGAATTAGAAACTAAATGTCAATCATTTATACTAATTCAGTAAATCACATCAGTAGATTAAATTTATATCAGTAGTCAAATGAATAGATTAAAAATAAAATGTCTAAGAAAAATTTGTGAACAAAAGGAAACACTAAGATAAAGAAAGATTTGGAAACAGGGATCTCCTAGAAATTTGGAATACATAGAACAAAATTAAAAGGCAAAGAGTAAATACAGATAAAATAAAATGAAGGAAGATTCAAAAATTAAAAAAATATAAACTAAATATAGAGAGAAAAGTAAATACAGTGAGCAGGAAAGCACAAACTAACTTGAAATAACTCTGTCTTTTCAAACTTGAAATTGATGTCATAGGCTCACGTAGATTGACTTGAATTTCAAAAGATAGAATCGAACTTTCATTAAGGATATATTCGTGACAACAACTTAAGCTAACTAGGTAAGTGACTTTACTATCGGCATGGTTATATTTGATGTTGACACGTGTCCTGTGGTTCTGCACGTGTCATATATATTGATATGTGTTAATTGTCTGCGGATCGATATGCTTCTTATATATTATGTATATGTTATAATATGTGAATGGTATGATAATAATTACGGTACGATGTGTTCAATGGTATGTTTGAGATAGGATACGAGAAGGATGCACAAAACGAAATGTAACGATAAGAGTAAGATACGTTCATGAAACGTTAAGGTTAGATTACATACCGAAGTGTTATGGATAGGAGAGATTGATGAAAGAATACGGTTAGGTTATGGGTAGAAAGGGATAGGTTTGTAATAGATTGATAGAACGATAGCGTTAGGATACGTTCCTGTGATGATATGACTAAGGTACGTTCACGTAACGATATGACTGTGATAGGTATAAGAACGTTAAGACTATGATAAGTTAGGGAACGATATGACCACGAAGTGTATACGATATGACATATTTTTTATATGATATATTGTGATGTGATATGTTATGTTTAGATTGTTTTGTGGGACTATTGAGGTAATTGTTGTATGAATTGCACGTTATGAAATGACATGTTAAAAGCATGGAGCGTTATGTTATGTTTTCTAAATTGTATGTATACAGCATGTTATGAATGGCATTATATCACGATAAATGAAATGAAATGAAATATAACCCGTTAGAATTATGCATGATATGAAAATTGAAAAATGAGAAAAGATATGATATGAATGTACAACGATAACGGGGTTATATTTAATAATGTCGAAAATGAAAAAATATTGGGATCTCATGCATTATGTGTGTTCATGCATTGGGCATACCCCTATTTCATCACGATGGGCAGGAGTACGATCATTATGTTTTACAAAATGTTGCTGTTAGGGATACGATCAATATGTTTTACATAATGCTGCCGGCAGGGGTACGGTCATTTTGTTTTACATAATCCTGCGTGGCCCGCCCGACAAGAAAAGTGGCCCAATGGTTTGCGAACTGACAGATGAGTTCATACTCGCACGTATGACCTGTGTGTAGAGTATATGGTACACATCAAAGTTACCCGTTAGGACATTACCGTAGAAAAATAGATTGAAATGATAGGTCCCGTCATTGCATTCACATGTTCTTGCATTTAACCCGAAATAGTGGGATCACTTACTAAATATTTCTTTAAATACTCAAGCTATGTGTTATTTCATTTTTCAAGTTAAGGCAAGGCATTCCTGTACGGCTGACGACAGCATCACAACTCGAGACCATAGCATATGCATAGGGTAGTGATATTTATTTTCTTATACTTGGGCTAGAATAGGATGTTTTTAATTTAAACGTTTATTTATTTTATTTAACCTTTCGTTGTGGCATTTTAAAGGTGTTTTTGAAACACGTAAGTCCATGGCTGTGTTTTAAGATAAAGGTTATGTTTTATGAAATTTAAATAGAGTATTTCCGCATTCAATGTTTATGATATGTATACAGTAGCGACCTTAAATTAAGTAGAAAAATTTGGGTCTTTCTTTTCTTTAAAAAATTCTTGAGTATCTTACGTGCCAAAGCTTAATGTTCAAGATTTAGAGATTTTTTGTTTTCTCTTGGCTCTAGGTTCCACGTATGTCTAGTTCATTCATCAGTCTTGCATAAAGTGCACCTCGGGTGCTGAGACACATGGAAAGGTCATAGGGTACTAATAGTCACAAGTCTAGAGGAGCCCTTTTTGCTCTAAATGATGATCGTACTCCATACATATCTACTTACTGAGCTCTAATCAGTGGATTCTCTCAAATGGTACCGAGCACCATGTACCTGCTTATAAGATCAATAAACTACCTGTCACTTTATCTTTCCATACTAGAATAGTAAACTATCTTCTCATGTACCCTTCTCGGGTTAAATCAATAAAACTACCCATCTTAGAGTAACTACAATAAAACTACTTGTCACTACCCCACTAAGCACCACCGATAGCACTTCAGTAGTATACCTTCTACGACTCTTGAAATCATCAATGGGTGACAACTAAGACATGTCTAACAATAGACCCTAAACTCGGTTGGTTAGTGCATGAATAGAGGTTGTGCCCTATCTAAACTTCAAGATTCACGGCCTCCCATATTTCAAAGGTGCAGTCTTCGACTGCGATCTTTATGGAGGAATGAAGCCATGGGAAATCTGGCTACGTTTTGGAGGCGTTGACAACGAACATCTCGATTTCTTCACCAAACTCAAGAGGCTAACCAATAAATCCGAACATCTGTGGGTGCATATCAATCGCAAGATTGGCTTGGCCAACGGTACATGGAGTGGCGAGAACTTGATGAAAGTGATTTTTGCTGCCAAGACCGATAAAACAAATAATCGGCTATCGCAAGTGCTTCAGGTTCGTTCTATTATTTTGATTTCAATTTTCATTAGAATCTTTAACCTTTTGTTTGTGTTCTTGGAACATTTTAGGTACGAGAATATCCAATTGCCCGAGCATCATAGTGAATGGTTTATGCATGAGTATAGCTTGCACCAAGATTCGATACACCAAGTTGTAGACTCGGATTATGTTTTATGTCGACTTAGCAAGAATGAAAGACTTGAAAGAAAATTACCAAAAAACCTTGAGCTACAGCAACATAGCAAGAAAAGAATAATGGCGCCATCGACCATTGAACAAGACACTATGTCTAACGTGACCATCGATCAAGATTTCAGTTTATAATTTTGACCGTGTGTATCTTTTTTTTTTTTTCTCTTATTTTTCTTTTATTAAATTATTTTTTAATTCTGTTAATATTTTAATTTTTATTTCAAAAATCCAATGGGAAAATGGAAAAAATAATGAAAAGTTTAAATTTAAAAAATATAAATAAATAAATTAGACCTCTTCTTAGAGTGGAGTTGGACTGACTAATGAAGATATCTTTTTTTTATTATATTTAATATATAAAATGTAATTCACTATTTTTTTATTATAAAAAAAGTAGTTATTAATATGCGTAAATTTATTAAAATGGAAGCAAAAGTATAAACAATATATTATTATTAGTTATATAATATTGTCAAATATTTTGTATACAAAATTTATAATAATAATTAAGATTAAATTAAATATTTAATTATTTAGTAATTATATATATTAATGAATAAGTTAGGACCACAATGGCCACAATTGGAAAAAGAGAATTAGGGGTACATTCAACTCGACAACCCGGACCAACCCAACCCGAACTATAAGGGTTGGGTTGGGTTCATTTTTCTGAACTCGAACTGACTCGGTTCAGTTTCGGCTTATGGAATAAAACTTTCGAGTTGACCCGAGTCAAATAAAAATATATAAAATATATGAAGAAGTTAACGGGGTATGTTTGTCCGTTTCTTCGTCCCTATTTTCAAAATCTATATATTCCTTTTATAGATAAGTCTATTTCAATTAAAATATTTTTATAATATTTTTTTTATTTTTGTTATTTATATATATATATACATATATATATATATATATATTTAAACTAATCATTTTTATTGTTTTTTAATTTAATGATCTATCCTTATATTTTTTCTTAGTTTAACGAGTTCTCAAACAATGTTGATNTTTTTTTTTTTTTTTTTTTTTTTTTTTTTTTTTTTTTTTTTTTTTTTTTTTTTTTTTTTTTTTTTTTGTGAATAATTATAGATGGATTTTTTAACTTTTAATTATTTTTATCTAAGATTGTATCCAAATAATTATAAAGAGGGGATAAATAAAATTTTCTAAAAAAAATAATTTTTTTTAATCGATAATCCAACTCGAAAATAGAGGGTTGGATTGAGTTGGGTTGTGAAAATTTTCGGGTTGGGTAAAAAAAATCCTTCAATCCAATCCAATCCCGAACATATATACCCTATAGATAAAGGTAAAATTTTGAAGGGAAAATATGATAAGAGAATTTTAAGGTTTTGAAATTAGAAAGTGAGAGTTTACCGGGAACTCTCTATTTTATTAATTTATTTTTAAAAATATATTTATCTTCGACAAATATTACATAAATAACTAAAATCTAATAAAGTTCAAATGTTAAACGGAATAAAATCGATTGGATCATCTTAAAGTTACTACTATGTCAGTTGTAGTGCAGAATCATATCTTTGATCGTCTCTTATTGCACGACTTCCACTATGAAAGAATTCAGGTGGTCATTCTTCTCTTACTAAGTTCCGGCCCCTCGAGATTTTTTTGTAATTTTCTTTTAAGTCTTTCATTCTTTTTGAATCGGCATAAAACATAATTTGAATCTACNATCTACCGCTTGTTGTATCGAATCTTGATGCAAGCTATATTCATGCATAATCCATTCCCCATGATGCTCCNTTTATATATATATATACATATATATATATATATATATTTAAACTAATCATTTTTATTGTTTTTTAATTTAATGATCTATCCTTATATTTTTTCTTAGTTTAACGAGTTCTCAAACAATGTTGATATTTTAATTGTTTCTAGTTTTATAACAATGTTGAACTATGTTAATATGTTACCATTTTCGCTCCTTGCTCTTGATTGATTAGTNCGAGTTCTCGCCACTCCATGTACCGTTGGCCAAGCCAACCTTACGGTTGATATGCGCTGACAAACGTCTAGAGTTATTGGTGGACCTCTTGAGTTTGGTGAAGAAATAGAGATCTTCGCCGTCGGTGCCTCCAAAACGTAGCCAGATTTCCCATGGCTCTATTTCTCCATAAAGATCACAATCCAAGACTGCACGTTTGAAATATGGTTGGCCGTGAATTTTCCAATATAGATATTGAAGAAGCTGTTGATCAGTAGGTCTGAATCTCACTCCCACAGGCAAGAGAAGGCGATCATGAGAATCCATTAGTATTTGAGAAAGACTCTGTAAATGTATTTTTCGTGAATGTATTTGTGGTGAATGTATTTTTTGATATTCTTGCAACGAGCTTTTATAGGTCTGTATTAAAATTTAAAAGATATTTGATTGTAATAAAAATGAATTCAAAATATTTGAAAATTTAAAAGATATTTGATTGTAATAAAAATCAAATCAAAATATTTTAAAATTTAAAAGAAAGAATATTTTATGGTTATTTGATTGGAATAGAAATTTGATTAAAATATTTTAAAAAGTAAAAAGATAATTGTAAAATGTAAACAAAATATATATATATATATATATATATATATATATATATATATATTATTGTTATTTGATTGTAATTGAAATCGGATTAATATATTTTAAAACGTAAAAAGATAGTAGTAAAATATTAAAAAAAAAAAATTGAAGTTATTTGATTGTAATAATTAAAATATTTTAAAACATAAAAAATAATTATAAAATATCAACAATTTTTTTTTAGTTATTTGATTCTAATAATAAAATATCAAAAAGAATATTTTGGGGTTATTTGATTGTAATAGAAATTCGATTAAAATATTTTAAAATATAAAAAAAAAAATAATTGTAAAAATATCAAAAAGAATATTTTGGGGTTTTCTCTTTATCCATTAAAATATTTTAAAACTTAAAAAAAAAAGTAATAATAATAAAATATTAAAAAGAATATTTTGTATTGACGTTTTCATTAATGGTTAAAATTAGCCAACAAATTAGGTTTTAAAATATAGACTATATTAATAAAAATGTTCAGATAAAAAAATATATATATATTTCTAAATTAATGAGCTCTAAAGAGTGATTCTCCCTATGATACCGAGCAACATCTACCTGTTTCTAAAATCAGTAAACTACATGCCACTATATCTTTTTAGACTAAAATAGTAAACTATTTGCCCATGTACCCTCATCGGGTTAAAACAATAAAACTACCCGTCTTAAACTAACTACTTATTACTTTGCGTTTTTAGACTATAGCAATAAAACGACATATCACTACGCCACTTAGGCTATAACAGTAAAACTACCCGTCAGTACCCCCTATGACTCTTGAGATCCTCTATGGGTGACAACTAAGGCATGTCTAACAATAGACCCTAAACTCGGTTGGTTAGGGCACAAATAGAGGTTGCGCCCTATCCGTCACTACAAGATACCTAGTCAACTCAAGAAGGCTATGAAACGCATGACTAGGTATTAGGACCAAAATACGTGAAACAGTAACTCAAGATGGTGCACCTAACATGTCCGGACTTCAAACACCACGTCTAGCTCGACATTTGATCAAGACACTATGTCTAGCCTGAGGTTTGATCCGAACACCATGCATGACCTTAACTTTGATCGAGGCACCTTGTCTCAAATGATCATTCATCAGGATACCATGACATGTGATTTGAATATGACTATTGATGAGTGTAGTAATCGTGCCAGTATGCCTGGTATGACTACCGATCAAGATACTAGTGACGTGTCTTGCGTGCATGATACGATTACAAATCTGGATACTAGTAATGTGTCTGGTATCCGTCAGACGATCACGAGCGAAAGTGTTAGTCATGGAGCTGAAAACATGTCTTACTTGACCATTCACGAGTAATGGAAAAATATTTAGGTTTTGATGACTCTGACTCTATAATATACAATTTGATGCTCGAGAAATAACATGTTTAACGTTCGAAGTGTTACCAATATTAATACATAATATCTAGTCATTATACATATTAGGAATTTGAAGAAAAAGAAAATAATAATAAAGAAAACGGTACTATAAATAATAAATTAATAAATAAAGAAAAGGAGGGAGACGCAACGATTTGGGCACAAGTATTCCCGCAAAATTAGCCATTAACGATTGTGAGCGAAGAAGATGGGGAAGAAGAGGAGTCGAACTCGCCGGTCTTCAGCAGCGGAGCTTCTGGAAACGCCACCGTCAACGCCACCTCCGGCCACCGATTCTCCAAAGTCAGCGATCTTCAACAGAAAAATTAACAGCAATGGAAACAAGTTTTCTTCACCAGAGAACACCAACATTGTGAAGAACAGAGCTCCTGCTGGTCTCTTCAAGTCGCCTTCTCGAAATGCTTCGAGTCTGAGCACTATATCTGATCTCAAGGATTTCGCGGCTTCACAACTCCTCGATCTCAAGCGCCACATTGATCATTCTCACTCGCAAATAATCAAAGATCATGAATCCTCAACCTCCCGCCTCGAAAAGCGATTTAAGGTATCCATCTCTCTTTTTTATGATTTTGACGATAAATGCGTGCTTCTGCATCTACTTTTTTTTCTTTTTCTTTTTCTTTTTCTCTGCGATTTCCGTTTACTAGAATCCATAACTCAAAATTTCTCTGCGTTCCAAGAACATCATCTAGATCAGAGGCAGTTGTTTTAGTTAAGTCCTTCTGTAATTAATTTAAAAATTACTGGAAATTTGCATACACCGTTTCGACACCGAATGTTCCATCGGAAAGTTGTGAAAGTTGAAGGCAGCAGAGAACACTATATTTCTCTGTTTTCGTGCTAAACATGCTATACTGCCGTTGTATAAACCAAGATCTCTTTGGTGCCTTCTTAACCATGTTTTTAAGCTCTTATACACGAGTATAAGTTCAAAACTCAAGTTAAATGAAAAACTAAAAGTCTGTACTAGTGAAATTTTGGCCTCGAAGAAATGTCAATTGAACAGATAATTTGTATGCTTTTACTGAAATTCAGAGCACACACGAGGAACAGTGAGGACTTAAATTATCGATTTAAATAGGTCGACATAAAGAGTTACGTTCGATCTTCAATAAAAATATTATAGATCTCTATGTGTACTGATTAACTTTGTTGAGACGAGCTAGGGTATAAGATTATGTGCTTAATCGCAATGACGGAAAAATTTTGGTTAGAAGTAATTTATTGATTCCTTTATGATTCTCGATTTGTAACGGGAAGAATGATCTTAAATTGTCATGTCGATTAATTTAACAGATTCAAAGTCAAGCATGCCAGAAAATGATGGATGAAGCAGAGAAGGAGTATAAGAAGATGTCTCAAAGAATTTATGAAAGTCAGGAAGCAATGAAGGTGTGTTAATGAAAAATACAACTTGCAAAAATGTTTCCATGATCATTATTTTTTGTGCCAAAAATCTTACTCTGTTTCATTGTCTACTATTAGGCATCTTATGAAGAGTTCTTGGCACATGAACACGAGAGTGCATCTCGAGGTATGTCAATCTTGCAATGATAATTTTTAACTACGAATCGCTCAAAGATAATATCAATCAATATAGATGTTCTCCCGAAATTTGCATATTTTCATTATTCAGTTTTGAAACTGTTATATGAAATATGAAACCTTGATTGTAACACTTTCTCATTAGCAGCTTGCAAAACATCCATGACCGAGCTTTCGCAGTCCTTTGAGAGATCAATTGATGCTCTTCGTAGCCGTTTTGGGATCCCCTCCACCTAACCTCACTATCAATTGCTCGGTGAGTCTATTAATCTTACATAAGTACATCATGTTTTGAACCCTAACATCACAAAATAAGAACATGCACTAAATGAAATATGATGGTTCCTTTCCTCATTTCCTTGCTGTCTATGATCCTACTATCTTAGATTTATTGTTTTTGTTAGGTTTGAATTTTTCAGGTTCGTATTGAATCTGTTTAGTTCTTTTTTGCTCTTCAAAGGGACAAGATAAAAAACAAAACAAAACCAAAAATCAAAGGACAGATCACAAGAATGGGACTTGTGGTTTGAACCTTTCTAGCCCATATTTTAATATCTCAACAACCCATCAATAACTTCAATGCAGACGACAAATGTAGTATTGAACATAAAAAGATACAGAAGAAAAGTTGAAAATTGACATACAAATTGCTCCCTTACAAAAGAATATATCTATATGAAAGAGGCCCTGTAAAAATAAATAATAACCACATTATTTGACACCCGATTCTTCGAGGAGAAGTATCACAGTTTCCTCCCCAGTATAAATAAACTAATCTCTTTGTCCTTCTATTACTTGCTTCTTAATCTCTTTGTCCTTCTATTACTTGCTTCTTAATCTCTTTGTGCTTCTATTACTTGCTTCTCTTTGATTCTGAAAGTATAAGTACCTGGATTTGGCCCAGCTTCTGTTTCTCCGTCTGTCATCTTGATTTCCCACTAGAAGAATACCAAAGTTTCTTCTGACAAATCAACATCTTCTCCTTTTCAGTACTGTATTCAGTTTCTTCTTTACGACATCCCCATCTCATCTGTTTGGCTATTGAGGCTACTGCATCTACGTAGTAGCTCGACTCTCGGATTATCGCATACCCGTTAGGACGAAGGATTCGATCCATCTCCAAAAGCACATACTTCATCTCACATCTGCAAGGAATGCAATATAGTGAGAAACTCATACTAACTTCCCAATCATCCATTTACCAAAAAAAGACTGTCAAACCGCATTATCTTTTTACCTATGGCTTTCTGCAGCAAAAAGACCATCAAGATGGAGCAAATCATACGTTCTAGGATACGTTGAAAATGCTTCACACCTGCGAAATTAGCCATTGCTAGTTAACCATAAGTTTTTCATCTGTGAGAGTATTGAAAACCAACCAAAAAGTAATGAAGGAAAAGAAGGAACAGTTCATTTATTTTACCAGTCATGGTAAGTTCCAATAAGGCCACGATCATAGACCACAGGAAGAGTATTAGCAGCGTAGGAAGAAACCACATTCATAACCCACAAGGGATCATCAATAATGGCTGCAGCAAAACCTCCATAAACTGTATTCATATCCATAACATTCCTGATCTTATCAGTCCCAATAGCAGGAAGCAACTTCTTGTAGTGTTTTGCTCGGACCTTCCATTTACTGTCATCATGCTTGAAAGTGCCAGAACTTCCACCATAAACATCTGAAACACGTTCCGGTGAGGTGTGCAAACGATCTGGCCATTTAGGTACAGCCATCAAACTTGTCCTCTTCAGTTTCGGGTTGGGAGCAACGACACAAGTGCGCAATGGACTGTACCATGCTGAATCTGGTTCAAGGCTGTCATCACACTTAGGAGGGAAAGCATCAGCTGCTATCTTGCTAAAGCAATTAGGATCAGAAGATTTCTGCCAAACAGCAATATCATCCTTTTTGTTGTAAAGGGTGAAGCACATTGAAGTTAGGAGTTCCTGTAATTTTTCATAGTCTGATCTTTGTTCTTCCACTGTCGTATTCCATCCTCGCCAACGGTTTTCGTAGTTGACAGGGGGGCCAGATAGAACCCAGAATCCTCCAGGTCGAAGGATTCGATTGATTTCTAGCAAGTATATTCCACCTGAAAACCAAACCAAGAATGATAATCAGAAATTTTAGTCGACTCAATTGAATTTAGTGGTAAAATAGATATTTACCAAATTCAGTCCATGGGATAAGGCATCTTGAGCAATGAGCCATATCAAAGGAGCTCGATGGGAAAGGTAGTCGTTGTGTCGAAATGATGCCAAGAATCGCTGGAATTCCACGTTCCAATGCAAATTGGACTTGAGCTTCATGGTTATCTCTTGGTGCAAGAGAAACTGTTAAAATTCCACGGTCTAACAAATCTCCTCCCCAGCTTGCAACCTAGAATGTTGTTCATCAAGCTGATCAAAACTTTTTCGTTCCTCATTGATATATATAACATAGTTAGTTGTAGAAAGTACTCACCCCACACCCAGTATCAATGGCTGTTCGAACCGTTCCATCCTTCATTTCCGGGATAAGATCTGTCATCAGATCGACATACGCGCTAACACCACGAGGAAACATAGTTCCCCCACCAGGAAAGTGGAACTTTTCACCTTCTTTCCTCAGCCAATTTTGATTAGACTTCTGTTTATTGATCCAATCATATGGCACGTTCCTAAAGTCGAGCCAACATAAAGTTAGTGAAACTTGGAAGATATGGAAGTTTGAAACCTATATGTGGAAGTTTGAAACATATTATTACCTGTACCAACACTCATCTTTGCTTTTTGGCCATCTAACTGGTGGTTTATACCCATCTGGTGGTGGAATTAAGCATTCCTTTCTTTCGAACACGGGCGGGCAATGTCGTTCCATGAAAGTAAGACGATGCAAACCATACTTCTTCCATTTCTGCACTCACAAGTGAAAATTAGACATGGTTGATATACTCTTTTAGATATGAAAGTCATGGAAAATACCCTTGGATCTGTGCAAGGAGTGTAATCTTGGTAATCACTGCTGCAGGCCTGGAAGGTAACAGGTTTAAGTTGGAGCGGGGAAACGGCTGTATCCCTCGGTGATGCAACCGAGTCTCCGACGTCCATGGATGTTTTGACATTGACTACCTCTTTCTCAGAACAAAAGATTCCACCCAGATAGAATGAGAACCCACATAACACAAACAACAGAATTGTCATAGGGAGAACTCTTGCATTCTTATCTGGGTTATATCCTGGCTTCCCATCTTTATACTTCATGATTCCCTATCAACAATCTGCAAAAAAAAACACCCAAGGGGCCAGAGTTATATGAATGTTTGCATTAATTGATTAGGTTTTGAGATGTTTTTAACAGTTTCTTAAACAAAATTTATACTTCCAAGCTACAAGATGAACCTAATAAACGAAAGCCTATAACAAATCCTTTGAATCTACAAACAAACTCAACAGAAAGCAAAAGCTACCCTACAAGTTACAATCTGGAAAGATGAAGAAAACAACAGATCCAGTTAATTTGAGCTTGAAAAAAAAAATCAAGAATTCAAAAGCTATGGAGATCAAATTGTGAAATGATGAACATGAAGTATGTGAAACGCAGCTGTAAAATTATCATCCGACAACGACAGCCGACAATTTCTAATTTCCAGATTGGAATTTTCACACATGGTGTTGGGCCACCAAACACACACACACACACACACCTAGTCTAAGGAAAACCCATCCCTTGAATCTAAAAATCAACGGGAGAAATGGAAACCCAAATGAAATCCAACGACCACCGTTTTGCTAATGAGATGCTTCCCTTCTTTGATTCACCAATGTCTAGAAGATCTTTTCTTTTTTTTTTTTTTTGTTGTAAAGAGGTAGAATTTCTCAGAAAATAAAGCAAATCAGCCAAGTATTAGCTGAAACAGAGCAAACCCAGAAGCATCTGTAACTTCCCCAACATCAATGGATAATGTTAACAAAGAAAAACACCCAGAAGTGAGTTTTTTAAAAAAAAAAGGTAAAAATTGAAGACACATCAGAATCTAATGGTGAGATCTGTTGTAGAAGAAATAGAATGAAGGGTTTTGGAACAGAAGAGAGGGAATGTCCGGAGAGATCTGTGTCTTATAAGTTGAAAGAGAGTGAAAGAGAGTTTACCTTGGGTGAGCGAGTGAGTGAGTGAGTGAGTTACTCTGTTTGTATTTCCTTCCCCACCACTGATTTTGAACTGGAAATGAAGGATTGTATGTAAGCTCAAATATCTCTCTGGTTTCAGTGTCCCCAGAGAGAGAGAGAGAGAGAGAGAGAGAGGCTCTACCGGAGAATGTGTGAAAGAGAGAGAGAGAGAGAGCCTTTCCTTCGCCTTCATGTAGATGAAGGTTTAAATAAGTCAGGTTCTTGCCGGCCCTCTGCAGCTGTGTCCCCACTACCTCGTCCCTTCCCTTTCCTTCCTCACAACTGTCACCTCTCTCTCTCTCTCTCTCTCTCCCCCATGTTTATCTATCTACTCTATTTCATTTTTTTACTTCATTTTCTATTTTTCATTTTTTTCATTGTTAAGTGTGAAATAATATTGAATCAAAGGAGGACAGGTACCCTAGTTTGTTGAATTCAGCTGATTCAATAAATGTAACGGTAAGAAGCTGAATCATGACAAAAATATTTTAATTATTTGAGCCTTAGATAGTTTTGTTGCGTTAGGTTATGATCAGAAAAACTTATCAATCCAACCTAAGTTTTGATCAAAAAAAAATCAAGGATATTGGACTCGTGTGAGTAGGAAACAGAAAATACCTATTATAGTTTTATCATCCGCTATGAATTCGAATCTAAGAGAAATTCTCGAAAATTTTGTTATCCTGAAATTTTTGTCTTTCTTCAATGATAAAGAGAAAAGAAAAATTGGATCAAAAGAAAATGTCATTTTGAAGTTTTATCAACAATTTTCTTGTGTAGTCCGAGATTAAGTATTTTCTGAATCGTTTATGAATTTTTTGGGTAATTTGATTTCCATGATTGGCCTTGGCTTCTGGCTTGTGCTAAAGATTGATTCCTACGCGTTATGAAAAAGAAAAAAAAAAATAATAAAAATAAAGCGACAATTACGGTTTATCAACTTTATTTATTTCTTTCATTTTTTAATTTTCCTAAAATGGGGAAAAGACAATGGAACTTTTCGTTTCACAACTGGCCACGACTTTTATCAACTTGAAGCCAATCAGAACATGCCACGCTACTGTTGTCCAAATGTGCTTATCGGTTTATTGATTGTTATTTCTTTTCTTTTACTGTTTTCAATTATATTTTGATTTTTTACATTCACATTTTTTTATTTATATTAAGTAATATATATATATATATATATATTCTTTCCCCAAAATAGGAAAACAGGATACCAATCCTTTTGTAACTACCCATTGCTGACCGATATTGCATGTTTTGCCTGGCTACGTATTGTCGTCAGTTTCACGGTTTTAAAATGTGTATACTAGGAAGAGTTTTCTACCCTCTTTTAAGGAATGTTTTGTTTCCTACTCCAACTGGTGTAGGATCTCACAATCCACCCCCTTGGGGGTCCAGCGTTCTCGTTGGCACATTATCCAGTGTCTGGCTCTTATATCATTTGTAATAGTCCAAGCTCACCGCTAGCCGATGTTGTCTGCTTTAATCTGTTATGTATCGTCGTTAGCCTTACAGTTTTAATACGTATCTATTATGGAGAGGGTCTAAATTTACCCTAACCAATGTCTTGCATCATCTGGTGACTAGCTGTGATACCATTTGTAATAGCTCAAGTCTACCGCTAGCCGATATTGTCCGTTTTGGCCCATTATGTATAACCTCATGGTCTACTAGGGAGAGGTTTACACACTCCTTATAAGGAATGCTTTGTTCCCTTTAGATCTCACACATTTACTCTAATTTAGTACTAAGAAAATACAGTATTAAAAATATATATAATCATATTTTACCCCTTTTTTCTTTTTTCAATTATGACATGTTTATTTGATTATTTAGGATATATTTTATTTGTGTGTATAAATTTTTGGACAGCATTTCTGGTGATAATGAAGCCTGTCTAAACCTTTATCTTCCACTCAGGAAATCTGTTTCCCAATATTAATTATCTGGAAAATGGAAAATAATTAATGAAAAAACTTTTAGGGCTAAGGTTAATGATGGAATTTCACTGCTCTAGCTCTATAAATTAAGACTTGGTGCTCACATGGATGGATCCACATGACTACCGCATGCATTAAAATCTAAAAATGTTGATCAATTAAATGACTAAAATGCCCATCAATATTTAAAATTTAAATAATAGCATTGATTATCCAATTTTGAAACAAATAAATTATTTCCTCATTTCTCCAAAAAAAAAACCCTAATTAAAAAAAAAAAAAGCTAAATTAATAAAAATATCTTCTAATTTTAGATCAAAACCATTTTTAAAAATACTTTTAAACCTTCTAAAAAAATTCATAACAATTCTTTAAGGGTAAATACTTTTGAAATATGATACTAATGATTCTATAAATAAATTTATTTATTTATTTATTTATTTGGTAAGAATATTTTTTATTTTTTCAAAAAAGTTTTTTTAAATTAAAAAGGTTTTTTTTTTTTTTTTTGAAAATTCAAGCTATATTTTTTAAAGAAAGTATTAACCGTTTTCATCTAAAAATTTAAAATCAGTGTTAAATGTATTTTCAATTTTTTTAAAATTTTAAAATTATTTTTGTATTATTATTATTATTATTATTATTTTTATGTTGAAGGGCATTAAAATCTTTAAAATTAAAGGTTATTTTTAGATAAATGAAATTTCTTTTAATAATGTATTTTTGTGTATTATATATTTGGAGTTATTAAATAAAATAATTCCAAAAATAATTATTGGGCTGACTCAAAAGTTTTTAGTCTCTTTTTGAAGAAATAAAATTTTCATCTACTTTATTCAACATTAAAAATTTCCATCTAATTTATTCAATTATAATGTGTAGAGTACACAATTGCATGATCCAATGGAAATGTCGTAGCCCTAGGAATCAAACTTTCAAGTTCTTTTGGGTTACGAGCCCCATACAATGTGACCACGACACGTTTTTATTTATTTATTTATTATTATTTTTAATTAAATTATAATGTACAGGGTACGGCTGACACTCTGGTACAACATGATCACGCTACTTACTCCTTGTTTTTAAGAGTGAAGGTTATTCCTACAAACTAACACGAATCTATCTTGTCTTAAGCTTTTCTTAGTTATCATATCCATCGAAGTTCTGGGCATATGGTATAATAACTAAGTTCACCGCTAGCTAGCAGATATAATCTTTTTTGGGTTTTCCCTCAAAGTTTTTAAAACGTGTTTGTTAGGGAGAGGTTTCCATACCCTTATAAAGAATGCTTCGTTCTCCTCACCAACCAAGGGCCGAGCGTCCTCGTTGACACTCATTTCCATCTCCGATCAATGTGGGATTTCACAATCCACTCTCTTTGAGAGACCAACGTCCTCGCTAGCACAACGCTCGATGTCCACCTCCTTTAAGGCTCAACATCCTTGTAAGCACACCACCCGATGTCTAACTCTAATAATGATACATATGGTGTTATAAATAATACGGGAGTAAGTTTATTACATTTATTCATGATACTTAAAAAGTACACTTATTCATATATTTTGTTAACCATAAATGTAATGTAGGTGTAGAAATGAATAATCTCGATTAGTTACATTTTTAGAGTTAATTGGATGTATAATTAATATTAATAAAATTTTCCCATTATTGTGATTAGGGTTTTAGGGTAATTTATTGAACGATAATTAATATCTTTATACACTGAGCTATACTTGAATTGATTAAGTTTATTTATTTTAATCTTTATATTATAATTTATAATTATGTTATTAAAATTTATAATAAAAAAAAATGTATTAGGTAAGATTTGAGAGTTTTTGGTCCCTTTTTGTGTTGACTTTTAAAGGAGAGATAATTAGACATTTAGAATTAATTTTCTTACATAATAATTGAGTCTCCCTTTCCCTTCTTAACCCTAAAGTCTTAGGGTAGGTGCCCTTACCAAGGGCATTTACTAAATCCCAAATATAATAAATTAAATAAAAATATAAAGTAAATTAATAAAAACACGTTCAACTTTATACTTTGTCTCAAAAATACCCCTAAGTTTATAAATGTCTCAATAATAGCTTAAAACTTTTTAAAACGTTCCAAAAATACCCTTAAATTAAAAAAAAAATCTTCAAAAATATTTTTACCATTCGTTCGGGGTGGAAACAGTAATAATTTATTTCAAAATTACCCTTCAACTTTCTAATGAATTTTAAAAATACTCCATTTATTAGGTTTAAACTTTTTTTAAAATTTTAAAATATATCTTTAAACTCTTTTAAAAAGTCCAAAAATACCTTTATTGTTATTACCATGTTTCAAAAATAGTCATAAACTTTAGAAGGTAACACTCAAAATTTTGAAGATATACAGTTTTCATTTATATATTGACGGTAAATTTTTTTTTTTTGTAACTTTTCTAAGTAAAATACTACGAACAAGGGTATTTTTGAACTTTTTAAAATTTAAATATATTTTTTTAAATAAAATATCAACCGTTTCCATCCCGAGTTAACAATTATGGTATTTTTTTAGACCTTTTAGAAAATTTAAGGATATTATTGAAACTGGGGAAAGTTCAAATATATTTTTGAAACAAATTAACACGTTTAAGGATATTTTTATTAATTTAGCAAAAGAAAAAAAAAATAAAAATATTATTTATTTATTTAAAAAGTGGAGGGATGGCTTCCACGTGGAGGGAGTGCCAAATTTGTTGATTTAATCAAAGCTTTGTCGGTGGCATTCAAAAAAGCTTCCATTTTTAATTAATGTTTTTTTTTATCCATCTTTTTCTTTTTCTTCAAATAATTATTTTTTTATTTTTTATTTTCTCTTATTTAATCATAACATTTCTGTAATTATTTTAGCCTTTTTTTTTCTCACCGACACTCAAAAATTATAAATAAATAATTACAAAAATTTAGAGCTTATTTTCACTAATTATAAATATTCATGTCCAACCCAATATTTTATTTAGAAATTAAATTAAATATTATATTATATTTTTTTAATAGAAATTATATTAAAAAAAAATCCATGAAAAACACGATCCTCGCAAATTCTTTAAAACGTTTTTAAAATAAATTGTCACCATATCATGTTCAGTTAGATTGAGAAAATACGTCAGTTCAAGGCTCTCATTGGTTTAGACACAGAATATCGATTACTAACATCGTTACAAACCAACGTTGTAAAAACATGATGATATTGAGCTCAGTGTCAGTTATGAACTGATATCATAGCTAATCGTCACTGTATGGTTACAATGACACTGAATTCAATGGGTATCGTAGCTATCTTCTATCGCACATCTATCGTAAGTCAAAATTTACCAGAATTATAATTTTAAAATTACTCGAACTATTTTATTTTATTTTTATTAACAAATAAAGAATATATTCAAGATATTCAAAGAATTATTGGTCAACTTATTATTATTATTTATTTTTACGTAATATTCGTTTTTTTTATATTAAAAAAATGGTAAAATTCAACGGTCAACACCGACGTGGATAAATGCAAGTGGTGGAGGAGACCCTCACATGTCTTTTGATTACACAATGAAACCGCCGTCAATCATTCACTAAACGACAAAACTTGAATTGCTCTTATTTTCTGTTTGTTTCCCGAGAAAACTAGCAAGAAAATCTTTGGTACTCTCAACTTTTACATCTAAAAATATTTTTTTTAATTTTTTTTTTAAATATATATATTGTCGGATTAAAAATTTTAAACGGGTAATTGATGTCTTATTAAAACGAGCTAGTTATGTTGGGTTTTAAAAGTGTACACGGGTGGGTTGAATTAAGCTGGAAAAATCTTTTCGACTAATCTGAAATTTCAGGTTAGGTAAGTTGGTTATTTAAGCAACGGGAATAGAGTCCGTAACTCAACCTAACTTAATATTCTACGGTTGGGTTGGGTTGAGTTGGGTTGAGTCGAGTTGTCGGGTTTCATCCATAATAAACGTTTAATTTTTTTAAAAGTAGGGTAGGGTACGATTGGGTTGCGTTGTAACCTATTTTCGGGTTGAAAAATATAAACTCACAAATTGCACCAAATTTTTCGATTTTTTTTTAAAAAAAGAAACAAGCTCAATGGTTGGACAGTCCGAATTGGTCGAGTTATTGGGCATATGAACACCCTTACTTGATTTTACCTAATAACTTTTACTAATCGTGAGATAACATTCATTTCTACTCATCATTTTATTGTTATTCTTGCGATGGTTCTTTATTAATTTAACGTTATGTAAGATAAAAATTTAAACCTATGATGTTTTTGTCAATGATATAATTTATTTATTAGTTCACAAACGTGTCACGTTTTTTTATTTTTAAATTTTATCATAAATGTCGGCACACAAATTAGGTAGAGATAACTGCACTTGACTTGTAATAGGAAATTTGTTGATTTAGCTTTAAAGTTCGAGAACGACCCTATGACCTCAGACACAGAGCTAGGTTTAAACTATGTTTTTTATATCAATTGGTAAGATCAATGGACCTTTACACTTTAAAGTTCGAGAAAGACTCTACGACCTCAAACGACACAGGACTAGGTCTAAATCATGATTTTGATACTCAATTAATAATTTCAACGAATCATCGCATATCTCCATGATAGTATGACGTTCTCTATTTTAAACCCACCCAAAAAAAGTCTTATACCAATGTCGAGAATTGTCCTCACTTATATACACGGTAAATCTCTTATTCAAAAAAATATTTCCGTTAAAAAAAATCTCAAAAATACCCTTATCACAGCTAATACTTCGTTTCAAAAATACCCTCGAACTTGAGTAGAGTTTCAAAAATACTCTTTTAACTTTTAAAATTGTTCCAAAAATACCCTTGAATTTTTTAATATTTTATTAATATCCTTAAAAAATTTTAAAAATTTTAAAAACACGACTTAAAAATATTCGTAAATTTTTAAAAATAATATTTAAAAAATTTAGAGATAATCTATGACGGTTTTCATCCATATATTAACCATAATATATATACATATATATATATTTATTTATTTATTTATTTATTTAAAATTTCAAAGATTATTTCTTTTAGAGCATATTTAAAAAAAAAAATTTAAGTTTGGAATTTTTTTTAGATAAATTACAAAGTTTAAAAGTATTTTTATTAGTTTAAATATTAATAAGAGATAATATTTTTTATATATATAATTTAAAGACTAAAATAAACTTTGAATGAAAGTCAAAATAGAAGAAAGGCTATTAAAATCAGATTTAAATTTAATAATAATAATAATAATAAAGGATTCTCACGCTCCAAGAAAGCGCGTGGAGATTGGGAAAGCTTGTAAAGGACGATAATGAAGGATACCAATATTCCTGTCCCTTCCCTTCAGCAACCCTTTAAATATTTTCGAATCTATAAACGTACCTCACCGACACCTCTCTTTTATTTATTTATTTATTTATTCATTTATTTATTAATAACTATTCTCTTCCCACTACAAGACGCGTGTCTCTCACATGCATGTTCACCAAACGGTGCCGTACCGCCTCCAAAAGTACAAATCTCTCCTAGTATGTTCCCAAAAATACATACATATATTATTTATATAATCACAACAAATTATATAAAATATTAGTTTATTATTTTCATTCATGGAATAAATTATAGTGCATTGACGTGACACTATGGGTACATAAATGAATCGATGTCATATCTGAATGAGGTCCCGAGAATAAAATAACTAAAAAAAACTTACGAGAACTGAAAGTTATTATCCATACCGATAAGTTGCACCTTTATTTTCAGTGTACTTTGTTAGGGTGACATTTTTTGAATTTTCTTACGAAGTATGTGAGTGAGGACAAAACATACTGAAATGACCCGTGTTGATCTTGCATTGGTTTGTGGGGATAGTTTTCACTCTTATAAGAGAAGTGAGAAGTAAGTAACGTGTTTGTGTTGGGAGATGTAGGGGAATGTCAAGGTCATTAGGTGCTGAATCTAACAAGGTGTACCTTCATTTTTAGTGGTTCGATCATAAGAACTCCAAAGTTAAACGTATTTTGTTTGGAGCAATCTTATACTGAGTGACCTCGATTTTAGGTAGATGTAAGTGATGACAATGTTAGGCTGTGGAGGCTGATACTTATTTATAACTTGGTCAACAGTTATATGCGGTAAAGCTATATTTGGTAAAGCTATATATAGTAAAGCTATATATGGTAAAGCTATATATGGTAAATAGTTATATATAGTAGATGACTAAATCTGGTAAAGTTATATATAGTAAACTAAACCATATATATATCTGGTTCGGTAGAGCTTTGAAAACGTACTTTCTATTCTCTGTACTCTCTCTTGTTGTACATACGTGAAGTCATCAATAAAAAAAAAATTTAGCCAGAGTTCTCCTTGCAATTTTCTCCATCCTTTTTTTGTGTTCATCTAGATCGAGCGTGTGCGTTGTTGTGCGATCCTAACAATTGGTATCAGAGCTAACGACTGATATCGATCCTAACAGACAAAACATGCTGAAATGACCCGTGTTGGTGTGAGATCTCACATCGGCTAGAGAGGGAAATGAAACAGTCATTATAAGGGTGTGGAAACCTTTTCCTAGTAGGCGCGTTTAAAGTCGTGAGGCTGACAACAATACATAAAGGGTCAAAGCAGACAATATCTGCTAGCGGAGGGCTTGCGCTGTTACAAATAGTATCAGAGTTAGACATGGGGTGGTGTGCCAGCGAGAACGTTGGGCTCGGGCTGTTACAAATAGTATCAGAGTTAGACATGGGGTGGTGTGCCAGCGAGAACGTTGGGCTCCCAAGGAGGGTGGATTGTGAGAACCCATATCGATTGGAGAGGGGGACAAAACAGTCCTTATAAGAGTGTGAAAACCTCGTCCTAGTAGACGCGTTTAAAACCGTGAGGCTAATGACGATACATAACGGGCCAAAGCAGACATTATCTGTTAGCGTAGGGCTTAGACTGTTATAAATGATATCAGAGTTAGACATCAGGCAATGTGCTAGCAAGGACGTTGGGCTTCCAAGGGGGGTGGATGGTGAGATCCCACATCGGTTGGAAAGGGAAACAAAACAATTATTATAAGGGTGTGGAAACCTCTCCCTAGTAGACACGTTTAAAACCATGAGGCTGACAGCGATACGTAACAAGCCAAAGCGAACAATATTTGTTAATAGAGGGATTAGGTTATTACAAATGGTATCAGAGTTAGACATCGGGCGGTGTGCGAGCGAGAACGTTGGGCTCCCAAAGAGGGTGGGTTGTGAGATCCCACATCGGTTGGAGAGGGGGACGAAATTGTCCTTATAAGAGTGTGAAAACCTCTTCCTAGTAGACGTGTTTAAAACCATGAGGCTAAGAGCGATGCATAATAAGGACAATATCTACTAGTAGTGGGGTTGAAAGCTAGTCTTCCCGTGTTGGAATGCGTGGATAGTCTTCACTCTCAAAAGAGAAACGAGAAGTAACGTGACCATATCGCAGGGACACACGGGTACACCAAAGCCATCGAGTGTCGAATCTTGAACATGGACGGTGACAATTAAAACGAAACCGATTCCAAACGTCACAACTACGAAAGTTGTAACACACTCAATAGACACTACACTTTTGAATTGAATCTTTTCATCATTTAATACAAGTTAGCAATTTTAAACAAATCCACCAAACCCTTTTTCTTTTAATTATTTTGTAAGCAACTTTTCAAAAACACCTCAATGTGGAGAGCCCCACAAAACTTAGCTTTCAAAATAATACAATTAATTCATTCCTTAATCAATTTCTCCAACAAAATATTGCAATTAAATTAAATTAAATATATTTGCTTAACAACAAAGGCTCATCAATTCTTCATTAATTACATTTTTGCCACTTCTAGATCTTATAGTTTAATTTAATTAATTTAAAAAAAAAAAAATTGGTTTGATTGATTTCAACAACACATAATAATATTTATTTTGTCACCCTATTTTCATTTTTATTTATAAATATTTTCAATATTTTGTTGAACACGACTCTCGGTCGGAAGCACTCGCACACTTTATTAAGACTAATTGAGAAGAAATTTATAAAAACACTGTGCAGAAACTACTGCTTGAGATTTCTCGGGATGATGAACTAAATAGGGTGGAGGGGTATTTATACTGGAAGTAGTCAATCTATTCCTAAAATTTATAACGTTTTGTGTGAAATACATAAATCATTTTCCTAAATTTATTCTTAAAATCCCAAAATCATTTTCCTAAATTTATTTCACCCTAAATCATAAATATAATTACTCGTACAATTGAGCTAATATGTTAACAATATTTATGGTAGCAAATAAAAAAAAAAATAAAATTAAAAATAATATAATATTTATTTGTTATTTAACTAACAATATTTAATTGGTTTTTGGTGGAAAATTTGTAAAAAAATATTAATAATATTCTTTCTAGGGTGATCTTTTTTATATTCATCCTAATATTTATTATGCTAAATAAAAAAATAATACTAATATTTTATTACAATTTTACCCTTTTAATTTTTTTTTAATTTTAATCTTTAAAATGCTCGTTGGATACTAAATAATATTATTTGAGTTCAAATGAATGGTAATAATAATTTTAATAATTTACTATTTAAAATTAAATAGTAAATTATGTCCAATAATACCCTATTTTAATTTATACCATTTATTTAAATGGAAAAGTCCTAATTTAAAAAAAAAATATTAAAGTTGTAGAATTAAAATTTAATTTTGTGGATATTTTGTATAATTTTAGGGGGAATTTATTATTATTATTATTATTATTTTAAATATTTGAAATTCAAATTTTATAATCCAAAAAATTTTAATTTTGTAGATGAATAATAAATTTGAATTCAAAATAATAATAAAATAATTATTATGGATAATTGAAAAGATTAAGTTTATATGGTTCTAAATATCTTAGGTGATAGTTCATTGGGCGGGAGGAGAAAGGACGGTACAAGGAAGCCTTGCCAGTCCTAGTCTCGGTCTCAGACCCTGCATCCTATTTCAACTCCCGGAATAGGGATTGGGTTCCCACCTTTTTTGTCTGTGAATCTTTGTTTTCGACTGTTTTTATCTAGGGGGCGGCCGAAACTCTTTTTTATTGAAACTAGAGGATGAGCAACGGTACGAGGGTGATGAGCTTGAAGTTCATGCGTCTCAAGGAGCGAAGGAGTCTGAGGTGTCGAGGGGACCTGCTTGTGCTCTTCTAACTAGGAGACCCTGCATCCTATTTCAATTAATGGAACATGGATTCCTAATAGGGATCGAGTTCCCACCTTTTTTGTCCCACTGAATAAATTTTGAATCTTTGTCTTCAACTGTTTTTACCCAGGAAGGCGACGGAAACTCTTTTTTCTTAAAATTAGAGGACGAGCAGCGATATTTGGGTGATGAGCGCGAGGATTAGGTGTCTCAAGGAGTGAAGGAGTCTGAGGTGTCGGTGGGACTTTTGCTTGTGCTCTTCTAACGAGGATACTTCAATGAGATCTTGAGCATTATTTGGTCACCAAATTAAGTCGTGACAAATTTTCTTCCATTCTCATTTTTTTTTTAAACAAAAATACTAGTTTTAAAAAAATTTAACTGATAATTCTTATTTTTCAATATAATTTATATTTAAAAAGATTGTGTTGTCCGTTAACAAACAAATTTACCTCAACCTGACTTGAGCATTACAGCGAATACAGTGGCATCTAATAAATCTCGAATTTTCTAAATATTCGTTGACCAAACTCATGTGTGTTACATCAACTAGCTAATTTGTCGTCCAAAATCACCCGATAATAAGGGTTAAAAGTCAACCCGTCATCTCAATATAAGGATTAAAAAATGACTTTTTTTTTTCAAAGAAGAACTTATAATAAAATTCAATAAAAATGCTCCAAATAATGAATCCTCAATTTGTATTGGTATTATTAGAGACATGGGATTTGGCGTTAGCGCAGCTGTCACGGTTGAGATATTTAAAGGAGCGGCCAAAAAATGGCGCACACCATGTGCTCACTGCGCCAACGCCAACGCCAATCCAATCACTCGCCATGTGACTATCAAACACACCACGACAGCCCCACTTTCTCTTTGTTTTCTTCTTTAACTCAGCCTCTAATCAATCATTCTTCACCATTTTCCCCCATTTTCTTTTGAGAATATTGATGGGTCGTGCATAGAAGTAAGGGCGAGTTCAAGCCCAAAGAAATTTTAATTCATAGTTCTTGTTGACATTTCGTCGGACACTTTGTGGGCAACACGTTTGTTTATGTTTTGTACTTGTGTTTGAGGGGTGTATTGCCTTCAATCATGGTGTCGTGGGCTATTAGGGGTGGAGTGTGGGCTTCCCACATGGCTCAATTACCTGAAGACACGTGTCTGGGTCTTAGCTTTGGCTTGTCGAGGTGAATATTGGACAATGCTGACCTGGTGTTATAGTCGTGCTTGTTCATGGTGTGTTGTTTGTAATTGCATGACGGATGTCCCGGAGTCGCACGCCCGTTCCAGACCCCCTTTTTACTTGTTGTCCATGGTCACATGCTTAAACAATACTGACTTGGCACAACCTTAGAAGACTCGTCTATCTGATAGTAAAGATAACATTGACGGAAAAGCCACTTGATGTGAACATACATGGTTAGAAAGCTCATGCAATTTCTTCTTTAGTAAATATAGAGGTAATGCTTTCATGACGTACCTGATCTCGTTCTAATCTAAATCTCTCTCTAAAACACAACTCTAACTTGAAGCTTTGAGGCGTCACAAGATCAAGATGTCCCCGAACTTGAAATTGAGGTGCCATGTCATCTTTCCACCTCGTTCAAAATCTGCTATTCACTTTAATCTATTATCCTTTTCAATACCTTTAAATATATGCAATGCGAACGAAATCTCTCTAGATAACATAACGCAAATTTAAGTTTTGAAGTATACGTGGTCAAGCATCATGCCGGTGCGAGATTTTAATATGCGTTGAAAATATATTTAAATGAAATAGGGCGGGAATGAGGACAGAGAATACAATCCCGTCCCCGACTCCATTTATCTAAAGAAGAAAAAAATGTTTCCCACCCTCCCTCCGTTCAAATGGACATTTTTGGTTCAAAATGATTGTCTATATATAAATAAATAAATAAATAGATAAATAAATAAATAAATAAATAAATAAATAAATAAAGGATATTTCTTTTTTAGAAGAATACAATTAAAATAAGGAAATTAAAAAATAAAAGATGGAAATAAGGAAAAAAAAAAAAAGGAAATTAAAAGCGGAAGGGGTAATTTAGTAATTTGTGTATAATAAATAAGGAAAAGGGCAGCAGCTTCGCCAGCGACTCCACCAATTGGATCTTAAGAGGCCCAAGACCACGTGGCTTACAAGCCCAAATTGAAGGGGTTATTTAGTAATTTTGCATATAATAAATCATTAAAAAAAAGAAGAAAAATCTGGAAAAAGGCAGCAGGTTCGCCGATTGAAAAATTAGAGGCCCAAAACCACGTGTTTGCTTAGAAGCCCTAAGCGAAAAGGGGTACTTTAGTAATTTCGCATATAATAAATAATTAAAAAAATAAAAAAAAACCTGGAAAAAGGGCAGCAGCTTCGCCGGCGACTCCGCCGATTGGAAATTAGAAGGCCGAAACCACGTGTTTGCTTGTAATTTCACGTGGAAAAATAGCATCGGAGAAGATGAATTTTCTCGCCGGAGTTTGATCGGAGTAAATTCAATGTTTTAACCCCCCAAACTTCTTTGTAAAGGAATTGAATGAAATCATGGACGAGGGAGAGATTTTACTTGAAACATCATGTAAAAAAAAATTCACCCACCATAAAAAAAATTTTACCGCCAAATATATGACGGAACTATAAATTTTAAAAATATATTTCCGATGAGTACTATATTTAAAAAATACACATAGAATTTAAAAAATAACGAATTAAAAATTTATTACATTTAAATATATAAACAAAAATTATCGACACCTCATAAATCATTTACATATATTTTTATGTTATTATAAAGGTTCGTGAGTATTATTGTGTCACAATCGCACTTTTGATGGCAGTAGATTTGCGATTGTGCAGCATTTACTTCCTAACGATAAGTGAGCTAATCAAATTCGTTCTTACGTCACCTACAACCAAGTAACGTATGTTCGAGCCTCTGACCTCAGTTTAAAAGAAGATTTTAGGAAACGAGCCCAAAGAGATTTTTGAAATAGAGATTTTTTAGAGAGATTTGTATAAGCAAGTAAGAGAGTAACAAGTTTTGGGTAAGGAGAAGTTGACAAATATAACCGTTTTTAATTTTTTTACAAAATACTTAAAAATATTTTTAAAGTTTTTTTTTTTTTTTTTAATATTAACGAAAATTTTGAAAATAAAAAATAAATATTAATGGTTTATGGGTATTTTTTAAACAATAATATTAAAAAAAGAAAAAAAGAAATTATATTTGTTAGATTTAAAAAANAAAAAAAAAAGTATTATTAAAGTTTTTAAAATTAAAAAAAATGTAAAATGATTAGATTTTCCGACAGCGGCCAAATCGGGTGGATAAAGAAAGGAAGAGGAAATGGAAGGATAAATAGAAGTGTGAGAGTAGAAAGGGGAGGCGGAGTTGTGGCTGCGGCGGCGTGGGGTCCTCTCTCTTTCTACGTTCAAATTCTCAAAATCTCCCAATTCTCCCTCGTTCTTCCACCGCTCGCTCGCTCTTCGCGCCCAGGTTTCCCTCTTCCTCTCTTTAATTTCTTCTATTTTCTGCTTCTCTTCTTTGATTTCGATCCCCTACGAATATTCTTTGCCGCATTTCTTCCCGATTCTCCTTTCATTTCGTACTTTTTGAGTAACATTTTGCTATCGTGATTTATTTTTCTTGTTTCGAAATCGAGAAACGAGGAGCATGTCTTCTCGCGCTCCACTGAGTACGCATTTTGTAAGATTTGTACAATTTTTTGTCTCTCAGTGGAAATTATTGCCTTTGATTGAAGTTTAAAGAAAGATGATGGAGAATTGGACTAGGAATGTTTGCCTTTAGTTTGTTTCTATGGATGTTCTTGAAGAAATTGTCTAACGATTGATGATTTCTTGTGCGATTGGGAAAAATTGAACTCCGGTTTCTGTTTCTTATCTTGCAGCTCTTAGTTCTGTGGTGTATGCTCATATGTGAATTCATTTCATCGAAATGTCTCTCCTCAGTAGATTCTTTTACAGAAGACCCCCGGATGGGTTGCTGGAATTTGTTGAACGAGTATATAGTGAGTGAAAATCTTAATTTGCCACTTTATTATGAACTTTGGCTTAATAGTTTCTCATTTGGTTGTCAATTTCATGAGTTTGTGCAGTTTTTGACTCGTGCTTTTCTACTGAAGTATTGCCTGATGATATGTACCAAATATATCTGCACGAAATCATAAACGAATTACATGAAGAATTCCCCGAGTCCTCTTTTCTTGCTTTTAATTTTCGTGAAGGGGAGAAACGGAGCCAATTTTCACAAATGTTGTGCGAGTATGATGTCACTGTGATGGATTATCCTCGACAATATGAAGGTTGCCCGCTTCTACCGCTGTCGTTAATACAGCACTTCCTCCATGTTTGTGAAAGTTGGCTTCTGCTAGGTAACCAACAAAATGTCATTCTTCTCCACTGTGAGAGGGGAGGTTGGTCACTGTTAGCATTCCTTTTGGCTAGCTTTTTGATATTTAGAAAACTGCACAGTGGTGAGAGGAAAACTCTTGAAATTGTTCATCGAGAAGCTCCCAAAGGGTTTTTGCAGCTCTTGTCACCATTAAATCCATTCCCATCTCAGCTCCGCTACTTGCAATATGTTGCAAGGAGAAATATAGTCTCTGAGTGGCCACCACCCGAGCGAGCGCTTTCTTTAGATTGTGTAATTCTTCGTGGCATTCCGGGTTTTGATTCTCAGAATGGCTGCAGACCAGTTGTTCGTATTTTTGGGAGGAATCTTTTTAGTAAGGGTGGGCTTTCCACGCAGATGATTTTCTCTATGCCCAAGAAGAACAAGGCCCTCCGTCACTACCATCAGGTACTGATTTTCTACTTCGATTTTGTGACCTCATATACTTTAGATATGTAAACCATGAAAAGATGGATGTTTTGATTGCAGGCAGAGTGTGATGTGATTAAAATAGACGTTCAGTGTTTGGTTCAAGGAGATGTAGTGTTGGAGTGTTCACATTTGGAACCAGAACAAGAAAGGGAAGTTATGATGTTTCGTATTATGTTCAATACAGCGTTTATTCGATCAAACATACTGATGCTAACCTCTGAAAATTTGGACATTCTTTGGGATTCAAAGGAGCGTTATCCAAAAGGCTTTCGAGCTGAGGTGAGTTTCGACAGTCATTTGGAGAATCTCAATACCAAGTTTGTTGCTTTTACTATTATTACCATATGAGATAAATGTCCCAAGAACTCTGATTTAATGATTTATTTTTTCTCTTTGGCTGTTCATACAATTAATTGCTTTTAAATTAGGTTCTGTTTGGAGAGATGGAAAGCATCTCCCCTCCAAGGGCTCCAACCACAATTTTGAATGGTGAAGAGAAAGGTGGATTACCAATTGAAGCTTTTTCCAGGGTTCAAGAACTTTTTAGTGGTGTTGAGTGGATTGATAACAATGATGATGCTGCCTTGTGGCTACTCAAGAATCTTTCTGCCTTGAGTGATGTGAAGGAATTGTCAAGATTGCAAAATAAAACAAGTTCATACTCCTCACCAGTGGATTCTGAAGAGGAAAATAATACATCTAGCACTGCCGATAGTTTAGATGAAGTATTTGATACCATTACAAGGCCTGTGGTTGATTCAACTTCTACCAATTTTACAATTCCAGCTACGGTACATTCTTCTGAATTATTGTCGGACAAGATTGGTGCTAATGAAGTGAATATTTCATCAGAGTCTCCTCAACTTTCTGATGAATTTCAAGATGAGATATCTTCGAATAAAGAACCTCCATTAACTTCTGTTGGCTCCTCAACCCCTCCTATAAGTTCTTTGATGTCATCGCCACTGTTACCTCCATCTAATCTACCATCTACTAATGCTAGTGGGGAACTTGTCTCAAATAAAATGACACCCACTGATGAAGTAATTCCTCCTCCACCACCACCGCCGCCGCCACCTTTTTCCCTGTCTCATAATGAACCTCATGTAGAAACTTCCATGAGTTCAAATTTGACTACCATAACAATGCATGGGAGACCCCCTCCACCACCTCCACCTCCACCACCTCCACCTCAATATACTACCGGTACCAATCCTGTTGAAGCCTCTTTGACTCATTCACTGTCGCTTGTTCCTAAAACTTCGGGTGCTCCTCCACCTCCGCCTCCGCCTCCGCCTCCGCCTCCGCNTCATCGCCACTGTTACCTCCATCTAATCTACCATCTACTAATGCTAGTGGGGAACTTGTCTCAAATAAAATGACACCCACTGATGAAGTAATTCCTCCTCCACCACCACCGCCGCCGCCACCTTTTTCCCTGTCTCATAATGAACCTCATGTAGAAACTTCCATGAGTTCAAATTTGACTACCATAACAATGCATGGGAGACCCCCTCCACCACCTCCACCTCCACCACCTCCACCTCAATATACTACCGGTACCAATCCTGTTGAAGCCTCTTTGACTCATTCACTGTCGCTTGTTCCTAAAACTTCGGGTGCTCCTCCACCCCCACCTCCCCCTCCCCCTCCCCCTCCACAAGTTGTTGGTCCACCTCCACCTATTTCAAATTCCTCCAGTTCTCCACTTCCTCCTCCACCTCCACCTCCGCCTCCAGTTCCAAAATCTTTTGGTACTGGAGGTGGAGGTGGAGGACCTCCACCTCCCCCTCTTCTAAAATCTTCTAGTGCTCCTCCACCTCCACCTCCACCTCCGCCTCCAATTCCAAAACTTTCTGGTGCTCCTCCACCTCCACCTCCACCTCCAAAACTTTCTGGTGCTCCTCCACCTCCACCTCCACCTCCAAAACTTTCTGGTGCTCCTCCACCTCCACCACCACCTCAAAAACTTTCTGGTGCTCCTCCACCTCCACCTCCACCTCCAAAACTTTCTGGTGCTCCTCCACCTCCGCCTCCGCCTCCAAAACTTTCTGGTGCTCCTCCACCTCCCCCTCCGCCTCCTAAACTTTCTGGTGCTCCTCCACCTCCACCTCCACCTCCACAATCAAATCGCGGTGCACCGGTTCCACCTCCTCCACCACCAAGACCTCCCAGTGTTGAGCTACCAAGTCATGGTACTAAACCAACTAGACCTCCTCCACCTCCTCCACCGTCAAAGTCCTCTAATGCTCACCCTCCGTCAAGTCATGGTGCTACACCAATGCCACCCCCTCCCCCCGGATCAAGAGGGCCAAATGTACCGCCACCACCTCCTCCTTCTGTTGGAAGAGGCAAAGCTTCTCTAGGGTCAACAACTCAAGGAAAAGGCCGTCTTGCTACTGGAGTTGTAAATGCTCCAAAAAAAACCACTTTAAAACCATTGCACTGGGTAAAAGTTACTCGAGCAATGCAAGGCAGTTTGTGGGCTGATTCACAAAAGCAGGAAAATCAATCAAGGTGCACTATGAATGAATTTTTGAGTTTTCTACTGATTGGATGATCCATGTTTTTTTAGACTGTAGAGCCTGTACTTTATTCAATAGCGAATTTATATTATTAATGAAATCCTCCTAATTTGATCCTGGTGAACAGAAAAATAAAAGGTTTATTGATATGCTTTGATCTATCCATTTCCTAAAAAGATAAATCTTGTTGTGCACTTTCTTTTTGGAACCTATTCTAGGTTCTCTGTTTTGTATTTTCTGGTTGCCTTTTCTGTTAGCTGTTGTCCCATACTTTCTACCATCACTCATATCATCTTGGCTGTCTCATTATTTTTGGGCTGCATTGCATGGAATTTCCTATAAGTCTCATTCCGAATAATGGTCTTATAGGGCCCCAGAAATAGACATCTCTGAACTTGAAAGTCTATTCTCAGCAGCCTCTGCTTCTGATGGAAGTGGTAGTAAAGGTGGAGGACGACGTGGTTCCAATATCAACAAACCGGAAAAAGTGCAACTGGTTAGTCATTTTCCATTCTTTCTTATTCTTCCTCAGCATCATTCTTCTATGTTTCATACTTCTTTCTCATGATTTTGATTCATGGAATTCAAGGAGGTGAGGTTGGTAAGGAGCATTTGGTCAATTTCCTCCCTTTATTTATTTTTTTTGGGTCAAATTTGTGATGTGGTTCTGTGTCATTTTGTCAGATTGACCTGCGGAGAGCATATAATTGTGAAATAATGCTCTCAAAAATAAAGATTCCCTTACCGGATATGATAGTAAGTGATAATCTTTCCATTATGTTTCATAGTTTGCTTTCTCAGTAGATGGGTTGAACTTTAAATAGATTTTGGATATAATCTTTCATCTTATCAATGAAAATGCCACATTTTCTTAATAACATAATTCAGACTCCAGGTTAAATTTGTAGGGTCATTTTTAAATATCAGTATACTCTTTTCCTTTTTTTGTTTTGTTTTTTGTTAGAAGGATATTGATTGTCTCCATTCTAAGCCTATGACATCTCTCCATTAATTTAGTTTACTTTTTGCAGAATTCAGTTCTTGCATTGGATTCTTCTGCTCTTGATATTGACCAGGTTGAGAATCTCATCAAGTTTTGTCCTACCAGGGAAGAGATGGAAACGTTGAAGGTACTTCCCTCCCGGCTTCCTCTTTCACTGTACATATTGCTGCACATTGCCATTCCAAAACTTTGGGGATTTCTCAATGTTGAATACAGTGAACCTTCATCGTTATGATATTCATGTGTAGGAATTAAAAAGTTCGGATAAGTTATCTAGTTATAGTCTATTAAATATGTGAGGGTTGCTCTTACCCAAGCCGGTTCCTTTTTTCCCATGGTAGGTTTTGCAGTTCTGACGAGTTATGAGTTTATTCATATGTGCTAAGTTTTGGATAGGACTTGCAATATCAATTAAAATGGCTCTACTGATCATTAGTGGGACATGGTTTAGAATTTTGATAATAAAGGAGCTTTACATCTAGCGGCTAAAGCAAAGGAGCAGCTATATTTGTTTTTTGTTATTTTTTTTTTCCCTGTTATGTTCTTGGGAGCCTTAAGCCCATTATTAGGAAAGTTTTGCCTGGCATATATTTAGGAAATTATTTTCTTATTTAATGTAAATAATGTATTGCATATACGAAGCAGCGTATCTACCTTTTTTCCCCTTCAAGGACTCCCCATGTTTTTCATTCTGTACTAGCAGTAGGTTTTTTCGACGATAGCGGTATTAAGTAAAGAGATGTGGTAAAGTCGGTTTTGGTATTTTTGTTTCTTTCATTTATTGAGTAATATGTTATCGTTTGCTGATTTACATTTCTAGTTCGGTTGAATAGATCAAAGCAATATATACTTCTAATTGTTTTCTTTTTCCTGCAAATGGTACGTGTACATATTACAGAATTATACAGGTGACAGACAAATGCTAGGAAAGTGTGAGCAGGTACTTCAATTGCTTCTATCTCCCTAATATGCATAAGCCCCAATAAAGTTTCTGAAGCTCATGCTAGTTCATTCCCTTTCAGTTTTTTCTCGAGCTAATGAAGGTCCCACGAATAGAGTCCAAGTTACGAGTGTTTGCTTTCAAAATAACCTTTTCTAGTCAGGTATAATATCAAATTGTGTCACGTGAACTTTTATGCTATTTACTTGTAGTAAACAGTTTTAGTTCTTATCTTGGTTAGGTGAATGATTTGAGATACAACTTGAACACAATAAATGATGCTACAAGAGAGGTACTCTTCCACTTATTAGTGTTTTCAAAGTGACCGTCTCAATCATATCCGAGTCCATATTTATTTTGTAATTTAAAGCAACAGGTCAAAGAATCTGCAAAATTGCGTCAGATAATGCAAACAATTCTGACACTGGGAAATGCGTTAAACCAGGGCACTGCTCGAGGTAGATCTCTCACCCTTGTTGCCACTGATAAAAAACGTTCTTGAAGATGTGATAGATGAGCTTGAAAGACTAACACGACTAATTATCTGTCGTCAATTTTTTATTTTTATTTCTTTCGAACTAGAGTGATCACTTATAAATTTCTCCAATTAATGAATCGAGTAAACTGTTTAGTCCAAGCTTGGCAGCATGCGTCAATTTGTAAAGTGAGGAGGAATCAGGCTTCAGGCTTTGCTTGCTGGTCTAATGCATTTGATTTTTTTTTGTTTATATTCGTGTCACATTGCAGGCTCTGCTATAGGTTTTAAGTTGGACAGCCTCCTTAAATTGTCTGACACTCGGGCAAGAAACAACAAAATGACTTTGATGCATTATTTGTGTAAGGTAAGAATCTGGATATATTTTGTCTGTACGTGCACTACAATATAATTAAATTGTTTCTTTTATATTGATTATCCCCCCCCCCAAAAAAAAAAAAAAAAGCTCATTGCAGAAAAAATGGCGGAATTACTTGATTTTGATAAGGACCTTGTTCATTTAGAAGCTGCCTCTAAGGTATGTTATTTTCGGAAATATGAATAATCTGTGGATAAGATTCCCTTTCATTTGTAATTTTTATCTAATGTAATTGAATTTTGTAAAACTAGATTCAATTGAAAGCATTGGCTGAGGAAATGCAAGCAGTGAGTAAAGGTCTTGAAAAGATGGAGCAAGAGCTAACTGCTTCAGAAAATGACGGTGCTATCTCTATTGGTTTCCAGAAGGTGTGAAATTTAATGTTCATTTGGTTCTTTGCTAGGAATCTGGTTGCTTCTTCTCCCAGTGACGGAAACCCCAGTATCATATTTAGTCTGCACTAATGACTTTTATATCAATTTGATAGCGTTAGCTCCATGAGGAATCTGCATTTGACCCTGAACATTGGCGTAAATTTTAATTTCTTCTATATCAGTGCGTAGATCTTTTCATCATGAACTTAGTTTGGTTGTAGGAATTAGGGCATACTAGGTTTTGTCCTCAATTTAATTTTCTTTCCCTATTAGTTTAATCATCTTTCTTTCGTTATAGAAAGTTTCAAGTGTTTTTATTACTCCTTTCAGGTGCTGAAGATTTTTCTTGATACGGCTGAAGCTGAAGTAAGGGCACTTATTTCCTTATATTCTGAAGTGGTGAGTCCTTTTCTATTAAAAAAAAAAAAAAAAAAAAAAACCATTCCAGATAGTTTTCTGGCTCCCCCTCCAAAGCTGACATTTTGTTATGTCAGGGGAGAAACGCAGATTCGCTATCCCAGTACTTCGGCGAGGATCCAGCTCGGTGCCCCTTTGAGCAAGGTCTTGTGAATTTTATATTTCAATGCATAATCTTTTAAGCACATGGTAAAATGAGAAAAATATTACAGATGGAAAATCCAGGTTGAAGTGTGAGATAAAAAAGAACTACACGTGGAAATTCGAGTGATTGATATTAGAAACCTGGCCAATGGCTAAGATTAGCAGGGTAAAATTGGTTCAGTTCAGCTTGTTTTCAGCAAAAATTAACACCTTCTCTACTGTAGCGTTAGGAGTAGAAGTGAAAAGCAGCCCAAGCTGAAACTAATTGCAACTGAAAATCATTTATTACACCACTTAACCAAGGTTAACAACCAAAACTAGCCTCATAACTACTTTCCCACAAGAGAACTTGATAAGGAATAACGACAAGAGAAGTAAGATTTGGATTACCTTGTTGATCGAATATCTCAATCAAGAGCACTTGTTTGAGATTTGAATCACTCCACGAGCAAACTCGATCATGTCAAGCTTGAATGATTCTAAACATGCAATCTAAACTACGTAGAATTACAAAGAAACTTGGCCCTCGGCTAAAGGAAAGGTAAGAACACTTAGCCCTAATGATAAGAATCACTCTAAGGGAAAGTAAAATTTGGATTACCTTGTTGATCAAATATCTCCAAAACAAGAACACTTGATTGAGATTTGAATCACTCAACAAGCAAGATCGATCATGTCAAGCTTGAATGATTCTAAACATGCAACTTAAACTATATATAGAATTGCAAAGAAACTTAGCCCTTGGCTAAAGGAAAAGTAAGAACACTTAGCCCTAATGATAAAGAATCACTCAAAGGAAAAGTAAAATTCGGATTACCTTGTTGATCAAATATCTCAAGTCAAGGCAAGAGCACTTGATTGAGATTCAAATCACTCCACAAGCAAGATCGATCATGTCAAGTCAAATGATTCTAAACATGCAATATAAACTACATAGAATTGCAAAGAAACTTAGCCCTTGGTTAAAGTAAAGCAAAAATGCTCTTTTTACTACATTTTCCAAGTTTACTTTACAAAGATAACATACATCTATATAGTCTCAAAATGAAAACCTCGTAACCTTTCATAAGACATTCTAAGAGTTTTAACTTTCATATCTTATGACCATAATTAGCCACCATGTAAATATAATCTTAAATGGAATAAAAAGTCTATAATTATATTAATGAAATACCATAACTCTAAATTATCATCCACCGAAAATTTGCAACCATCTAAGAATGAATGAAGTTTGATTCTTCTTTAATATGACATGAATTGAAACATTTTGTGATAATTTGAACAACATTTTTTTCACATTTTCCTTGAAGTTTATATTGCCTAATTGATATCTTGGTTCATATCAGAACTACTTAAGATTATGTAATCCGCTGTAATTTAATGCACAACTGTGTATGTATGTGCTGGGTCAGGTCAATAACAACAAAAATTTAGCCCTACATACAGGTGGGTGAAAATTTGCCTAAGATAAAGGTTGTCTTAGCAGCAGTAACATAGGTTAAAATTTTTCTTTTTAGCTTTTTTCAAAATTTCCTAATATTTGAAAAGCGAACATCTCTACTGGATTGGAAGTGCCGAGTACTAAAGAGTAGCCAGAGATGAGTGTTCAATCAGCTTGTTATCTTAATTTCTGTGCAAAGAGTTGCATAGGCACCCAGATGGCAACTGCTGAGTGGCATGCAAATGATGGGGAAGTTTCGTGTAGTTGGGAAATAATGCTTCAAGACTTTATTCAATAGAAAATCCAACCAAATTCAAAGGCTGATGGTCTTATTTAAAGGGGATGGACAACTTAAGTTTGTCCCGAAGTAACGCCACGGTTGGACTTTAAAACTAAAACTACAATACAGAAGAGTAAAAATATTAAAGCCTAAGAGATTGAAGAAGAATTCTTTCTAAGAACCTAATCACAATCTTTATTATGCATCAAAGTTATTGAATACATGAGAGGGCAAACTAAGTATTAAAAGTACCAAAAGGATACTAAAAAGGATTTACCCAGGATTATCCAAGATTAACCACTAATCCTACCACATAAATTCCATCCCTCCTAAAAACTGGTCCTTTAAGTTTTAAAAAGAAAATAAGAATAGGGCGAGAAAGTGCTTGAATGAAAACATGCTTCAGTCAATGGTCTAGTTCCTCGAGCGACTTTCCTTCGTCTTAGCATGAGAATTTGTATCTTCATCTTTGCTTGGGGTNAATGATAAGAATCACTCTAAGGGAAAGTAAAATTTGGATTACCTTGTTGATCAAATATCTCCAAAACAAGAACACTTGATTGAGATTTGAATCACTCAACAAGCAAGATCGATCATGTCAAGCTTGAATGATTCTAAACATGCAACTTAAACTATATATAGAATTGCAAAGAAACTTAGCCCTTGGCTAAAGGAAAAGTAAGAACACTTAGCCCTAATGATAAAGAATCACTCAAAGGAAAAGTAAAATTCGGATTACCTTGTTGATCAAATATCTCAAGTCAAGGCAAGAGCACTTGATTGAGATTCAAATCACTCCACAAGCAAGATCGATCATGTCAAGTCAAATGATTCTAAACATGCAATATAAACTACATAGAATTGCAAAGAAACTTAGCCCTTGGTTAAAGTAAAGCAAAAATGCTCTTTTTACTACATTTTCCAAGTTTACTTTACAAAGATAACATACATCTATATAGTCTCAAAATGAAAACCTCGTAACCTTTCATAAGACATTCTAAGAGTTTTAACTTTCATATCTTATGACCATAATTAGCCACCATGTAAATATAATCTTAAATGGAATAAAAAGTCTATAATTATATTAATGAAATACCATAACTCTAAATTANCGTGATATTCTATTTGGCAAAGTAATTTTTCAAAGCACGTTTGAGGTCTTTCATCCCCACATTGATTTCCTCCATTGAGATCCCAATCACGATCCAAAGCTTGATCTATACTCGTAAGAAAAGTTTCTGGTTTTTGGGCGTTCTTCTATTGCTGTAATGCTCCATTCTTGGACAATTTTTGAAGCATTCTTGAAAGTTCCCCTCTTTTCTTGAAATAAAAGGTACACTAAAAAGTGTCCCTTTGGTAAGTAAGTGTGGCCTGTTGGACAATGAGCATGGCAATTGAATTGAGTGCATGTGTATTTTTTGTGGTAATCAAAGTTGACTCATTTTACCTTTTGAATAGTTTGTGAAGTTATGTTCCTTAAAACATTATGGACAAGTAGTTCCTGTTCTCCATCACTTTCAATAATTAATTAGTAGCGACTTGAATTGTGATCTCTTGAACGTGGGAAAGCAGCTCCTCCTCTAATACTTCTTGGATTGAGATTTTGTCTCAATCTTTCCTACATTATGGAAATTTGCGTCGAACACATGCTAATGAATTTGTTGGCTTTTTCCTTGCAGTGACTCAAATTTTGATAGTCTTTGTTAAGATGTTCAAGAAGTCTCGAGAAGAAAACGAAAGACAGGCTGATGCTGAAAAGAGAAAAATAGAGAAGGAAGCCATGAAAGAACGAAGTTCAGTTAAGGCAAAGTGAGACCATATTATGTTTTTAGTAGAAGGTAGTGCCAGACAAGCCTAATTGGTTAATTCGGTCGAATACCTGAAGAGGTGCGAATGTGAAAATCAGATGTATGATTCATAGACTTCCTTCACGGTAAGTTTCCGAATCTCTTAACAAAATGGCATAGTAGCATTCTTGACGGTATGCAAACTTAAAACTCGTCTGGTTTATGCTTTATAACAGCTGAGCACAAGGCAATTTTGTTCCCAGGTTGGCTCTTCGCCCTCCTGCGCTGCCATTTCTTTCATCAATATTGTGCTTTGTAAATACGTAGCGAATACCGACTCATGGAGTGGTTGCCTTTTGACAACGAGGTTAGAGCTCTGTTGATCTCAGCTTGACATTGTCATTATGGTAACAAAACTTCACAGATAGCAACATATGGATATATATCAATTGTTGAAGATAGTTGAAATAGGGCTATGACCTTTGTACAGGTAGATATCATTGCTATATTTTGGTAGTTTTCTTGACTCGTGGTGGCTTCTGCTGCACATTTATTGTAAAGAAAAGGTCACAATTTCTAGTTAAAATGGTGTTTCATTAGTTCATGTGGAAAAGCTCCTTTACTTACTGCTAAACTTCAAGTTTAATGCTCTCTTCCCCACTCGCTCGTCCTATCATTAAACGACACGACAATCCTTCATAATTCTTAGGTCAAAAACTACTTTGCTGTCTGCATTTGACTTGAGATTCTATAAACTATNTTTTTTTTTTTTTTTTTTTTTTTTTTTTTTTTTTTTTTTTTTTTTGAAATTTCGTTGTTTTCAATTATAGTAGTGAACTATTTCCATTTCAGTTTTCAAGTAGGCCCTTCGACTGGTTTGAGTAAACATGTTTCGATCACTTTTTCTTATTTTTATGAAATTAAAATGCTCAAACTCATTAACTGTGTACACGTACTGTTGAACGATACAACAGTAATTTACATGTACAGTTCTTTTGAATTTGTACAACATTAGTAGATAGATATTATTCGCTTATGACCCGTTACGACCCGTTACGAATTTATCCTGTACCGTTCCTTTGAATTGGAACATTAGTAGATAGATACTGTGTTGTTAGTGATCAAAGCATATTTAATCGTTGACTTTAATCATTGTTCAACTGTATTCATGAATTCAGATACTGTTCGACAATACATACAATACGTACACAAAATATTTACTAATGACGTTATATATATATTTGCATGGACAATATCTACTAACGGCTGTATGTGTAATTTCATTACTTGGACTCAGTTTCAAACCACAATACGTGTCAATGTTCTTGTCCCTTTCATACACAATTGGTATCCAAGGTTTTTTGAAGCTTTTTGTTCTATATATTAGCATGAGGACAACTTTTTGGCTGTAAGGGTGCTGTTCCTCTTGTGAAGGACAAACTTTTTTGAGTATTGGATATCAATAATTCAATATGAAAGAACTTTTTGAACATTGGATATCAATAATTCAATCTGAAAGAACTTTTTGAACATTGGATATCAATAATTCAATCTGAAAGAACTTTTTGAATATTCGATATCAATAATTCAGTATGAAAGAGACTATCTCACATAAAAATGCCATATTTGCCTTCCATTTTGCCTCCCAAGAATTTCAATCACTTGTTCAAACACGTAATTCATTGTTTCCAAATTGACCAAATTCAAACACGTAATTCATGATTTCACTATTCAATCTTTCCCAGTGATCATACAAAATAATCAGAAAGGATAATTTGGATCACAATATCCAAAATAATACATGATATATGCAAATCTTCTGCAAGTTTATTTCAAACAGATAGCATAGCAGAGAGACATTGGCGTGCAGACGGCATTTTATTAGTGGAATTAGAACATTAACCCATAAGACATCTCAAGATGCAGTGTTACTAACTGATGCTTAATTTAAGGAACTGAGATTTTGCTTCTTTTTTGTTTTTCTATTTATCACCATTCTAAAACTAGGATGATAAACGTGACTACGCTACTACGACTTAAAGCACGTATCAAAGCAGAGAATGAACTTACAAGATCTTTGGCCTGCCATTGCATCGATTGTTACAAGTCTCCAACGCGTCGTTGTCGTCTCAGAAAGATTCTTCCTCTCTTTGGAACTGAATGACCATTGAATTCCCATTAATATACTAAGGTTTCTGTTCGGTCTCGGTTGGCGAAATGGAGATCAGGGAGATCACCGCTAACAGAGAATTTGAGCCATCTCTTCTTTTCGACATACTTGAGACCGGGTTGCAACAATAAGCCGATTGCAACAGCAGCTAGACTCACAATCATCACTTTGACTGTGGAAAGGGCCAACACTACGCATATTAGTATTGTAGGAGGGATACACATCAAGATCGATCCAACCGTTCCGACAGGTATCTTGTAAGGCCGAGATGCAGCTGGATGTTTAATCCTTAGCTTGACAAAAGCTAAGAATTCCAGAATCATTCCAAAGCAGTACAAGAAATTCTCCGCTGCTATGATTTCCTGGAAGCTCAACCAAGAAAGCAAAACAACGCCTGAGGCTGAAAATAGTATCCCAGTCAACGGTGTCCCATGACGAGACCGTTGGCTGAAGAACTCAGGTAGCATACCGCGTTCTGCCATTCCGAGAAGTTGGAAAGAATCACTGCTCATCTCTGCTACAAACATTCCCATATTCGACATAGCAGCAGCCCCTTGGATCCACCAACTCAACCAAGCTCCCCCTATAATTTTGGCAACATCAGAGAAGTAGCCATCGGTCCACAGTTCACGGTTAAGCGCAATGGCTCCCGTCCCACTCAAAAGAGGCAAGAAGTAACTGAGAACAACCAAAATCAAGGCATAAAAAAGTGCTTTAGGGAGTGTTTTGTTTGGGTTTTCCACTTCTCCAGCCAATGTGCTAATAGAATCCCAGTAATTCAAATTCCAGAAAAGAGTGTTCAAATACAGATTCCAGTCGACATCCTTTAGGTTCACCACAAACCATCTAGAAGGCTGTAGTTTCGGAATAGACACGAGTCCCATAACTGCAAAAGGGAGGATTGAGAAAGCACCAAGGATTACAGCAACCCAACCAACAATTGTTAATCCTCTATAATTCATGTAAGTGAGGATCACTGTCAAAGCCAAGACCGCAGCGACTCGTGGAAGACCTTCACCAAGAACTGGGATCTCCGACTTCAAGTAATCGAGAAACAAGACAGGATATAAAGCATTATCAATAACTCCACTAAGCCATTTCATCCAACCCTGCTGAAATCCCCAAAACGGACCCAATGCAGAAGAAACCCAAACCACATAACCACCATTTTCAGGAAACATAGTCCCCATCTCAGCAGTTATCAATGCTTCAGGAATACTCCATATAAGTGGAAAGACTAAAAACCCAAGAAGAGCCAACAGAGGACCAGCTGCCCCAACACTATCCTCAACTCCAAATGGACCCCCCGAAACCTCATAGAAGATGAGAAACACGAGAGGCAACATAGAAACTTTTTTTGCATTATTCACTGAAGGCGAAGGCAGTTCACCAACCGACACATACTCTGCACGATTTATCTCTCCCATTGCAATTGAAGTTTGTCTGGCTGGCGAAGACCTCAATTTCTGGACAACCCACAAAGTAACATCATGACTAAGAAAGCTATAATCCTCATTTCACATTAAAACTCGAATACAGAAGAAACAAGAACACAATATTCTCAGTCACTTAAACCAAGAAAGCTAAAATCCACATCTCACATTCAAACCCGAATACAGTAGAAACAAGAACACAATATTTTCAGTGCAGAGAGAGATGTTCGACATTCATTCATCCATACGCAATCTCCGCTTCTATTTTGATATATAGTTTGCCCTTCTAACCATAGGTTCCAAGATGACAACCAAAGACTAAAGCCCGGTCTGAGCAAGATTGTCGAGACGCCTACGCGTGGGGCCATTGCTGACGCCCCTTGCATTCGAAACAATTGAAAAAAAAAAAGCAGACAGGAACCCTTTAATTCTCTAAGCAAACTGGTTTTGAGTTGTTGTTTCTAACACCCTAATTCTCTTGTTGGCTACAAAATAGATCTTGTTCTATCGTTGATCAGAAATTTCTCTATTGACCAATAGAGAATCGGAGTTTGAAGAAGGGGAAGGTATAATATCCTCACTCTCAATCACTTAAATCCACATCTCACATTCAAACTCGAATACAGAAGAAACAAGAACACAGTATTCTCAGTCACTTAAACCAAGAAAGCTAAAATCCACATCTCACATCCAGACTCGAATCCCGAAGAAACAAGAACACAATATTCTCAGTAACTTAAACCAAGAAAGTCCCCAACCTACATCTGATAATAGCCATAGCAAGTAATTCCCTGTAATTAAACACTCCAAATACGCATCAAACTCATAACTCATACTAATCCGATACTGCAGTACAACATCCAGATGCCATATTCACATAAAAAAAAAAATTAAAATAGCAAGAGCCCCAAAAAAGACGAAGAAGACACAACAGAGAATTCCAAATGAAATACCAAACCAAAAAAAAAAAAAAAAAAAAAAAAAAAAAAAAAAAAAAAAAAAAAAA
>NC_036652.1:1401466-1430836 GCF_002806865.2 Cucurbita pepo subsp. pepo
AAAAAAAAAAAAAAAAAAAAAAAAAAAAAAAAAAAAAAAAAAAAAAAAAAAAAAAGATCAAGATCTTGAGGTAAAAGCGACATCCGAAAGAACAAGTGAACAAAAGAAAAATGAAGCAGAAGAGAGAACAAACCATGAAGGAAAATCAATCGCCGGAGGTGAGGGATGCATTACTGCAATATCGCCTCCGCCGTGGAACAAACGGAGAAAACTACCGCCATGAGCCCATAAAGCACCACGGAGTTTCAGAACTTAACATACAAGACAAAAGAACAACGAAGAACAAAATAAAATAAAATAAAATAAAATTTCCCAAATTCTACAATTTAATATATATATATATAATTTTATTTTTTTCTAAAAAATAAATTTTATTTTTTATTTATATTTTAATTAAAAAGGTCAAAAGTCGTACGTGGCATTTAGGAAATGACGAATATTTGCATTTCGCAAGGTGTTCCCCTTTTGAATCTTACTGTGCCACGTCAATGAATCTCCTTTCCTTGTTTTGACCTAATTTGTGGGCCCCACTGTCCACGTAATCTTGTCTATGCTGAAAGTAATACAAAATTGTGATTGGGCCCCTCTAATTACTAACATTCTAAAATTCGCCCAAATTTTAACCTATATTCTTAAATATATTTTATTTAATATTTATTTCTACTCAAAATTACTTTATTAATTTTTTTTTTCAAATTAAAATAAATATAATAATTAAAACCATTATTTTAAAACAATTTAAGGACTAAAATAAATAAAATAAACAAAGAATTTTCTCATTTTTTAAAAACTAATTAAAGATTAAGAAATCTTTAGCCATGTTTAATTTTTAAAAATAATTTATAGAAATTATACCAACTTTTTAAATCTTTAAGCTTATTTTAAATTTGCCTTAAAAAATATTTATATTTATTTTTTAAATAATAAAAAATTCGAATATCTAAACTTTTGATGGACTCGTTAAACTATGATTACCTCGTACATATATTTACATTTAATCATTAATTTTTTTGGAATCGGAATTTTTCACCACAAAAGCACTTTTTAAGCTTTACTATTTTCTTTGTTTCCACTTTATGATTCCATCACGCCTATCTTTGAGGGTTGGATTTAGTTAAATAAACGTCACATCTATCTATATATATATATATATATATATATACTGTTACATTACATTATATTATATATGTATATATCATAATATTCAAATATAGTTCGAGAAATATTTAAACCTTCGACTTTATTAAATTATATTATATTCTTGATAAATATGAGCTACTTAAGGTCGTGTTAATTAATTTATTATTTAATAAAAATTTAGTCCAGATAAAAAAATATTAGAAGATTAACCTCTAATGTAAGTTTAATATACTAAATTTAACTTATACTTAAATCTTATTTAAATATTTTTATTTTTAATTTTATCTTACCTTAAATCCTTAAATTTTTAAAATAAATTTAAAAACTATTTTCATCTTTAAAATTTTAAATTTGTTTTATTTGGTTCTTAATTATTAAAATGTCATTTAGTTTTTCGAATTTAAAAATGGATCATTTTAAACCTTATTTATTAAAATGACATATAGTTTCTTGAATTTAAAAGATTAATCATTTTAAACCTTATTTGTGATTCATGTTGGGTTGAATTTTTTAAAATTGAAAATCAATTCCATTTATAAATTATATATATATATTCTTTTTTTATTTTAAACCTGATTTGTGATTTATGTTGGGTTGAATTTTTTAAAATCGAAAATCAGTTCCATTTGTAAATTATATATATATATATATGTATATATATATATTTTTTTGTTCAGTTAACCCTGTCGAATTAAAAATTAGGTTGCAATCCAACCAAATCCTACGGTAGTTTAAAAAAAAAAAAAAATATATATATATATATATATATATATATATATATATAATTTGTAACTATAGTAGGATCAATTGTGACTTATAAATATTTAATATTTGACGAAAAGAAAAATAAATAAAAATAAAAATTTTAAAAAATAATTAAAACTCCTTAAGGTTGGCGCTGAAAGGGAATGGTTTCGGATTCCGAATTCCAATTCCAACTGCCAGGGAGATCTCTGTTACTAGCGATGGCTTAAGAAATTGAAAGAACGCTAAGAAGAAGCACAATCAACAAACAAGCACACGCAAACCAGAAGAAAGATTAATCGCATCAGCAGAGGGAATAAATCAGATTTTCCTTTTTCTTTTCACTTCTAAGTAACGATTCTCAGTAGCGTTTGTTTACCTGGTGGCTGGAATCGCCGACTATCGGCTGTTCAGTTTCTGCACGGCGGAGCTCCTCCTTGGTGCCGTCAAAGTGAAGCGGAGAGCCAGCGCCGGTCGAATTAGGTTGAAATTCCTTCTCGCCAAGCTCCGCCGCGGATGCAGTCTGCTCTGGTTTCCGATCGATCTGCGAAGCCGAAATCGGCGCTTCATCTCCGTCTCTCCTCATCAAAAGCGATTGAAGATTTGAAATATATATCAGAGGAGTTTTGAATCTTTAATTGATCATTCAACTTCAAGTCCGCACAGAGGCGGTTAGGACTTGATCGTGCTCGTGGATTAGTGCGCGCGCGCGCGCGAGAGAGAGAGAGAAATTGAAATGAAGAACGCAAGATGAACTCGGATTTGAGAGTTTGTGGAGCAACGGCAATTAGTTTGCTTGTATTTATAGAAGAATCTAGAATTTATGGCTAATTGGACGATAACAACCGATTACGGACTGTTAATCAGCTTTTTAAGTTTTAAATTATTCCTTAATTTACTCTAAGCAAGAACTTAAATATATCTACGTTAATCAACAATTTATTTATTTTGTATTCAATTCCTTTATGAATGATATATTTGCTATGGTAAAAAATAATTTTATGGTAATTACACATTGTGTGCTCGAGTAATTAGCCATCATAGTGACCTAAAGTAGTAATCCAGATCATTCTACGGGGTGACCCTCCATTTTATTGTTCGGTTCCTTACAAGAACCAATGTGAGATCTCACATCGATTGAGAGTGGAATGAGTGCCAGTGAGAACGTTGGCTCCGAAGGGGGTGGATTGTGTGATCCCAAATTCGTTGGGATGAGGAACGAAATATTATTTATAAGGATGTGAAAATCTATCTAGTAGAGGCGTTTTGAAAACCTTAAGGGAAAGCTCGAAAGGGAAAGTCCAAAGAGGACAATATATGCTAGCAGTGTGCCAGTGAGGATGCTATGTCCCAAAGGGGGTGAACACCGGGCGGTTTACCAGCGAGGATGTTGGGTCCCAAAAGGGGGTGGGATTGTGAAATCCCACGTCTGTTGGAGAGGAGAACAAAACATTCTTTGCAAGGGTATGGAAACCTCTCCCTCTCCCTAACAGACACTTTAAAAACCTAAGGGGGAAGCCCAAAAGGGAAAGTCTAAAGAGGACAACTGCTAACGGCATGCTAGTGAGGACGATGTATCCCAAAGGGGGTGGATATCGGGCGGTTTACCAGCGAGGATGTTGGGTCCTGAAGGGGTGGGATTGTGAGATCTCACATTGATTAGAGAGAGAAACTAGTGCCAACGAGGACGTTGGGTCCCGAAAGGAGGTGAATTATGAGATCCCACATCGATTGGAGAGAGAAACTAGTTTCAATGAGGACGCTAAGCCCTGAAAGGAAGTAGATTGTGAGATGTCACGTCCCTTCGGGAGGGGAACACAACATTCTTTATCTATTATTTATTTATTGATTTTTTTTTTTTGTTTGTTTTAGCATAAAAATTATTTGTTTATTGATATACAATAATTGTGTTTAATAAGTACAAACGTGTCACGCTTAAAATTAATTGTAATTTGTTCCCTATGGAGGGGACAAATACAAACGAAATCAAGTGGAAAACTATAATTCTTTTTTTTTTTTTTAATTTTCAAGGATCATGCCTTGGAAAATTCAAATTCGGCACCTGAACGCCCCATGCCTAAGAATCAGAGTAGGATTCAAAATTCAAATTCAGCACCTGATAGCCCCGACACTCCACTGCATGTCCTGCGACATGGTCATGTTACTTACTCCTTTCTTCTAAGAGTGAAGACTATCCTCACATAACGCTCCATGTCCAGGAATTGGAGCAGGATTCGAAATCTGAATTTAGCACCTGATAGCCCCGACATTCCACTGCATCTCCTACAACATGGTCACATTACTTACTCCTTGCTTCTAAGAGTGAAGACTATCCTCACGTAATGCATCTCCTCCGACACCTGATAGTCTCGAGATTCCATTGCATCTCCTCCGACATAGTCATGGTACGTACTCCTTGCTTCTAACAGTGAAGACTGCATATCGTGCAAGATGGTCACATTACTTACTCCTCGTTTCTAAGAGTGGAGATTGCATCTCCTACGACATGATCACATTACTTGTCATTTCTAAGAGTGAAGACTATCCTCACAGACTAACACGAGTCTTTTTAGCATGTGTTTTTATTTTCACGTGCATTTTAGGAAAATTTCCATGAGTTTGCTCAACATAAAATTGCTCAACTCCTAACTATGAAGTTCTTAGAACACGTAAATTTTGAGTTATGGATTCTAATAAACGAAATCTCAGATTAAAAAAAAAAATGCAGAAGCACCATTCATTGTCAAAATTATAAATCGAAATCTTGATCGATGGTCACGTCAGACATAGTGTCTTGTTCAATGGTCGATCCCGGCGCCATTATTCTTTTCTTGCTATGTTGCTGTAGCTCAAGATTTTTTAGTAATTTTCTTTTAACTCTTTCATTCTTGCTAAGTCGACATAAAACATAATCCGAGTCTACAACTTGGTGTATTGAATCTTGATGCAAGCTATATTCATGCATAAACCATTCACCATGGTGCTCGGGCAATTGGACATTCTCGTACCTAAATGTTCCAAGAACACAAACAAAAGATTAAAGATTCTTAACGAAAATTGAAATCAAAATAATAGAACGAACCTGAAGCACTTGCAATAGCCGATTATTTGTTTATCGGTTTTGGTAGCAAAAATTGGACTGGCCGAGTTCTCGCCACTCCATGTACCGTTGGCCAAGCCAATCTTGCGATTGATATGCGCCCACAGATGTTCGGAGTTATTGGTTAGCCTCTTGAGTTTGGTGAAAAAATAGAGATATTGGCCGTTGATGCCTCCAAACCGTAGCCAGATTTCCCATGGCTCGATTTCTCCGTAAAGATCACAATCCAAGACTGCACCTTTGAAATATGGGAGGGCGTGAATCTTGAAGTTTAGATACTGAAGAAGCTGTTGATCGGTAGGCTTGAATTTCACGCCCACAGGCAAGAGAGAGCGATTACGAGAATCCATTAAAATTTGATAAAGAATGGGTGAATGTGTTTGTTGAAATTGTTGGAAGGAGGCTTTAGGGTTTGTATGTGGTTAGTTGAATTTCGTCCAATTTTGGTTCAAACTAAGGCTGCTTAAGAACAAAACCAACCTGGGCCACTATTATAATTAAACAAACTTTTTGGCCTTTTTGTTATGCCTCGTTTCGCAATTTATACAAAATATGTGTGCGCTTTAAAACTTTTCAATTTTTTTTTTAAAAATTTAAGATATTATTGAACCATTTTAAAAATATATGTAATTACTTCCGACCCATTTTTATTAATTTAGCCTATATTTTAGAACCTAATTTGTCGATTAATTTTAACAATTAATAATACAAATTTTTTTTTTTCTTTTTTTACATTTTAAAATATTTTAATTAGATTTCTATTATAATCAAATAACCATAAAATATTCTTTGTAATATTTTACAATTATCTTTTAAATTTTAAAATATTTTAATCAGATTTCAATTACAATCAAATAACTATAAAATATTCTTTTTAATATTTTACAATTATCTTTTAAATTTTAAAATATTTTAATCGAATTTTAATTACAATCAAATATCTTTTAAATTTTAAAATATTTTGATCTCATATTTATTACCATCAAATATCTTTTAAATTTTAATACAGACTTATAAAAGCTCATTCCAAGAATATCAAGAAATACATTCACGAGAAATACATACACGGAGTCTTTCTCAAATACTAATGGGTTCTCATGATCGCTCTCTCTTGCCCGTGGGAGTGAGATTCAGGCCTACCGATCCACAACTTCTTCAGTATTTGCATTGGAAGATTCATGGCCAACCATATTTCAAACGTGCAGTCTTGGACTGTGATCTTTATGGAGAAATGGAGCCATGGGAAATCTGGCTACGGTTCGGAGGCATCGACGGCGAAGATCTCTATTTCTTCACCAAACTCAAGAGGTCAACCAATAACTCTGGACGTTTGTCAGCGCATATCAACCGTAAGGTCGGCTTGGCCAACGGTACATGGAGTGGGGAGAACTCGGCCAGTCCAATTTTTGCTACCAAAACCGATAAAACAATAATCGGCTATTGCAAACGCTTTAGGTTCGTTCTGTCATTTTGATTTCAATTTTTGTTAGAATCTTTAACCTTATGTTTGTGTCCTTGGAACATTTAAGTCATTGAATACATTTTAGGTACGAGAATGTCCAGTTGCCCGAGCATCATGGGGAATGGATTATGCATGAATATAGCTTACATCAAGATTCGATACAACAAGCGGTAGATTCAGATTATGTTTTATGCCGATTCAAAAAGAACGAAAGACTTAAAAGAAAATTACAAAAAGATCTCGAGGAGCAGCAACTTAGCAAGAGAAGAATGACCACTTGAATTCTTTCATAGTGGAAGTCGTGCAATAAGAGACGATCAAAGATATGATTCTGTACTACAACCGACACTTCAGATGATCCAACCGATTTTAGAATATTAAATATTTGAATTTCATCTGATTTTAGTTATTTATGTAATATTTGAATTTCAACTTAGCTATGAATTCTTCCATCAAATTTGAGTGAGTATAAATTTTTTTTAACCAATATTATGTCTCACTTTCTAATTTCAAAAGCCTTCAATTTCTCCCATCAAATTTGTTAAAATAAAAAAATAAAATAATAATAATAATTTAATTAAAAAATAGAAAGTCAATAATTTATATATTTTATATAATATTTTATCACACAAGTAATATTCTCTTTCTATCATACAAATTAAATATTTAATTTAATCTTAATTATTATTATAAATTTTACATATTAAATACTTTACAATATTATATAACTTATAATAATATATTGTTTCAATTTTAATAAATTTAGGCGTAACGTATTATCATATTGAATAACTATTTTTAAAACTACCTTAAATATCACAAACAAATAGTTAAACTGTAATTAAATAGTATAATGAATGAAACGTGCATATTAGTCCTACTAGTTTCATAATTTAGCAGAGTTCAATAAATGCAACTTAAAGTGCATTTAATTATCTCTTTCTTGAAGCTCAACTTTGCACAACATATAAGGGAGGTCTCCAACATCTTCTAGAATTTTCTTTGATGAGTTCACATAAGATTTGTGGTAGCTTAACCTTGAGGTATGAAAATTCGTTAGTCGTGGTTCATATCCAACTCCACGGTAAAAAAAAGGTCTCATTTATTTATTTATATTTTTTAAATTTAAACTTCTCGTTATTTTCCCCAAAATATTAAATATATTAAAAAAATTAAAAATTAAAATCCTAACCTATTCATAGTATAAACTATACCGTTCATATATTAACCGTGTAATATAGTATTAACGATGCCGTTCATATATTAACGGGTTAAAGATATTTTTGAATTATTTATTATTATTATTATTTTGAAGTTTAAGATATTTTTAAAATTTAAAGAATTTTTGAAATTTTAAAAATATATATTTTTTTAAATGGAGGGTAAAATTGGTATTTCAATTAATTTGAAATAAAATTTAATAGAAAAAAAAGAAAAAGAAAAATAGTGGAATCACAGTAAAAGGTGGAAACAATTAAAGGGAAAATCGTGCAAAAAGACAAAAGTTAGTGTTTTTATTTTTATTATTTATTATTTATTATTTATTATTTATTATTTATTTATTATTTATTATTTTTTATTTCCCTTTCTTCTTCAACCCAACGACACAACGCGAAGACCAGAAATCGAGCTTTTCTCTTGTGCGCTTGTTCTTCCTTCTCTGAAGCGATGAGTCTCTTCGGTCTAGGCAGGTAAGTTGAAATCATTGACGATCTTTCATGGAAAATTTCCTCAACGAAGCGATCAATTTCCTTATCTTTCTCGTTTGTTTTCCTTCTTTCTGATGAAACGGAATTCAGTTGGTTTCTTGATTTTGATTGTTTGATTACGATTCTCCGATTTTCTCTTTCAGCTTCATCAGATCTGCTTTCTTGTTTATTACATTTTGAGTATTTTTCTGATGCGATTTGAGCATCTTGATTTTTAGTTAACGTATTCGTTCTTCATGCATGTGCAGATGCGTCTTGTGTGTGAGTTGATTTCGATTTATGTATGCTTGATTTGTATCTGATAGCCGTATCGTTCGTGCTTGTCTTTGTCCTGTGAAATTCGGTTCATATCTCTTTGTGAGAAGCTGCTAATTTATTTATTTATTATTACTATTATTTGGATTGATTGTTCTGCCACAATTCCGTATCGGCGATCTGTCGGTAATTATTCATTTTCCTTCCAAATTACCCCGTGTTCATTTTGAGTGCGTGAAAAGCTGTCAGTGATTGACAATTTGCCTCTTGATTTAAGATGCAACAAATTAGTAATTCACACCAGTCCCAATTGTAAAGATGGGGCATTTTGTGGTTAGGTAGTTGAGCGTAGTGCAGGAAGCTTTCCTTCTGGGAAGAATTAAAGAATTATTTTAGAATAAATGGTCTATTACTCAGGAGGAAGAAAGAGTTCTACCAACCGAGATTATCAATACAGAAACATAACATAATACTCACAGTGACAATGTGAAATTCAGAGTTTTCAATTGCTTCGTGGAATGGTTCCACCAAATTTTAATGGTTGTGGCGTGTTTAATCGACAAGATCAGCATGCTAAGCATTTCGAGGAATTGTAACCAATTTCTCTGCAATTTACATTTAAGCTACATAAATATCATGGCTAAGCGTTAAAAAATTTAGGTTTTGAAGATGTTGATAAGTTGTGGCTGGAAAGCTTTCCAAATAGTTAAGGGAATAAGATAGACGTTATGTCAGAAAAATAAGATTATGATGGGATGGAGTACTTGTTATTTAGGAAGATAATCTACTTGGTTGGAAATTCGACTGAGTTGAATTTCTTTCATATAGTTTATAGATCTTAGGTATGTTAGATTTTGAGTACAAAGACTGGAATTGGGAAGAAAATAGGAGACTCTTAAATTTTTGGGCTTTTATAGAGGCTGTCTCTCTGAGCTATTTCGTAATTACAATTATTTCTTGGTTAGTCATTTCAATTGGAGTAGCTTGTCATAAACTTCTTTGGTCTTGAGTTGGTTGATATCATATTTTCTCATCAATTTGGTACTTTTCCCCATCAATAACAAGGTCAAGTTTATTTATCGTCTTTAGAACGCGTAAATAGGAATACTTATCTGAGGGTTAGAAGGTTAGAAAGAATCTAGTTAGGATTATGATGCTTGATTTTACTTCTTAAGAAGAGTCCCAGATAACAAGAATAGTGTGAACTATAGGCGGTGGCTTAGCATTACTTGGAATGCTAAAAGTATGAACCTTGCACTGTCAAACCTCTGCTACAATTATTACTTTTATCTCTTTTGTTGCTCTCACTATTCTATCAATGTCATGACATCTTAGTTTTGTGATTCAATGAAAGCTTGTCATTAATGTTGGTGTTTGCGTGCTATTTATGCCCCAATCACATATGCTGTTTATAATCCATCCCAAAATTTTGTGTTGCAGCAGAAATCAAAGGACTTTTCGCCCCAAGAAGAGTGCACCATCGGGGAGTAAGGTTTGGCCTCCTTATTACTTCTAAAACAAACATTGAGTTTTTATTTTTTATTTTTTTTATTAATTAATTTTTATTTATTTATTTCATTGATTATTTGAATGTAAATGATTTTAAATAAATTAACACTCTTGATTTGTTAATAAAGGGGTGACCAGGGAAGCTAGTGGTCTCCTTGAATTGCATATTGAATCCTTTCATTATTTGGGGAATCGTTATCATGCCTTCTAGCCTTTCTGGAAGGGTCTTGTTTTAGGTTAAGATATTGGTCCGAAGAAAGAAGAAAGGAAGAGATATTAAAAGGAGTGATGTTTCTCACTACATGACAAAGTTAAGAATTTCTCATGATTCCCGAACCTTAACCATGGAGCGTGATGGAACGTGACAATTTTTAATTCTTTCGGAACTATATCCCCTCTGAAATTTGTTTGAATTGGGTATATTTTTATGAATTTTTTTAAGGGAGACTGATATGAACTAAGACATCAATTGTGTAATATAAACTTCAAGGAAAATGTAATGAAAAATGTTGTTCAAATTATCACAAGATGTTACAATTCATGCCACATTAAAAAAGAATCAAGCTTTGTTTATTCTTGGATGCCTACAACTTTTGGGTGGGTGATAATCTAGAATTATGGTGTTTTTTTTAATGTACTTAATTCTTTTATTTACTTTGAGGTTACATTTACATAGGGGTTAATTATGGTCATAAAGTATGAAAGTTACAACTCTTGAAATACCTCATGGAAGATTAAGGGTTTTCATTTTCAGGCTATACAAACCCACGTATGTTGTCTTTATAAAGTAGATTTGAAAAGTGTAGTAAAAAGAACATTTGTGCTTTCCTTTAGTTAATGGTTAAGTTTCTTTGCAATTCTATGTAGTTTAGATTACATATTTAGAATCATTCAAGCTTGACATGAACGATCTTGCTTGTGGAGTGATTCGAATCTCAAACAAGTGTTCTTACCTTGAAATATTTGATCAACAAGGTAATTTAAATTTTACTTTTCTTTGGAGTGATCCTTATCATTATGGTAAGTGTTTTTACCTTTAATTTAGCCAAGGGGTAAGTTTCTTTGCAATTCTATGTAGTTTAGATTGCATGTTTAGAATCACTAAAGTTTGACCTGATCGACCNTTTTTATGAATTTTTTTAAGGGAGACTGATATGAACTAAGACATCAATTGTGTAATATAAACTTCAAGGAAAATGTAATGAAAAATGTTGTTCAAATTATCACAAGATGTTACAATTCATGCCACATTAAAAAAGAATCAAGCTTTGTTTATTCTTGGATGCCTACAACTTTTGGGTGGGTGATAATCTAGAATTATGGTGTTTTTTTTAATGTACTTAATTCTTTTATTTACTTTGAGGTTACATTTACATAGGGGTTAATTATGGTCATAAAGTATGAAAGTTACAACTCTTGAAATACCTCATGGAAGATTAAGGGTTTTCATTTTCAGGCTATACAAACCCACGTATGTTGTCTTTATAAAGTAGATTTGAAAAGTGTAGTAAAAAGAACATTTGTGCTTTCCTTTAGTTAATGGTTAAGTTTCTTTGCAATTCTATGTAGTTTAGATTACATATTTAGAATCATTCAAGCTTGACATGAACGATCTTGCTTGTGGAGTGATTCGAATCTCAAACAAGTGTTCTTACCTTGAAATATTTGATCAACAAGGTAATTTAAATTTTACTTTTCTTTGGAGTGATCCTTATCATTATGGTAAGTGTTTTTACCTTTAATTTAGCCAAGGGGTAAGTTTCTTTGCAATTCTATGTAGTTTAGATTGCATGTTTAGAATCACTAAAGTTTGACCTGATCGACCTTGCTTGTGGAGTGATTTGAATCTCAAACAAGTGTTCTTGCCTTGAGATATTCGATCAACAAGGTAATCCGAATCTTGCTTTCCCTTAGGGTGATTCCTTATTAGAGACTAGATTATGGTAGTACATTTTTATATGTATATTTCAAAAAGTGAGGAAAAGAAGGAAGAATCTTTATGTTGACGCTGTCTACTCAGCTTCTTGTGAGGTCTTCTGAAGATATATCGTTCATGTGTAATAGGCTACATGATTTAAAAGGTTGAGACCTCAACTGTAATAATAATTTTTATTTCAGAAAATTTGGTTGGAAAGGATATTAGATGTTTTCATTTGGACTTCTATAAAGCCGTCTGAACTGTGGACTAGGATACAATTTTTATGTATCAATGGGTGGTTATGCCCAATTTTAGAATACCATGGCCCCAACGCAAGAAATGTGGTTCTTTGTCATGCAAACCTGGATGGCCTTTTTGCACTCAAGTTTTTTTCAGGAGTTTGGGCTCCGGTTAACCACCTTAGTCAACTAGCTTACTACTGTTTCTTGTAAATAAACTGAGTTAATAAATCTCGATTACCAGGGTCAAATAATTTTAATGTCGTATTTTCCTGCTCCTTGACTTTGAATTTTAGAGGGATTTTCAACGAAGTAGAAATTGTGGAATGGGCCTCTTTAATCCAGCTTATCCCATCTGTTCATCTTATAGATTGACAAGACCAATGGGCGTGGGCTCTCGACAGCTAAGAACCTTTTTCACAAAATTGATAGTCACAAACCTTGTGTCTTGAAATTGTTTACTATCTAAGGAGCTTTATCAAAAGATTTGGAAGTTCCCCTCCCTAAGAAGGATCAAGTTCCTTCTTTGCTAGATTATTAGCCACTCATCCTCTACAGAAACGATAGATTGCAAAAAAGATGTCCCTGATTTAATCTATATCCAAACTGGTGCTATCTTTGTAAGAAAGCTAGTGAAATACAGAGCCACTTATTTTCCACCGCTCCCGTACATTAAAAATTTGGTCTGAGCTTTTCGGTTCTTTTGGATGGTGTGTTGGTCCTCCATCGAAGTCCTGCGGTTGGTTGGTTAAGGTTGCTGTTGACAAAATCTTCTTTCACATAAACAAAGGATTTTGTTTAACATAGTGTGGGCAGTTAGTTTTAAGCTTTGGCACGTAAGAAACTCAAGAAATTTTCATGGCAAAGAAAGATTCTCGACTAAAGTCTTTGAGATTTTAGTTTTTAACGCTTTCAGTTGGTGTAAAAATATGAATCTTTTTAAGTATTACGGCTTAAATAATCATTTATTCCATTGGAGAAATATTTTGTTTTCTCTTTGGATGGGTTCTCATCGTATCATTTCATTTAATCAATGTAGTTGTTTCCTNAAAAAAAAAAAAAAGAAAAAAAAAAAAAGAAAACGCTAGTTATTTCGTTACCCTACATAGTTCTCAAGGCTTATTTGACAGAAAAATTCGACGATAGGTTGTGTTTTATTTTATCTAATTTTAATTAGTCTGGCGTTTATCAAAGTTCTAGGTTGAGCTATGATATATCATCTTGTTCTAAATGTGGGTCACTAAAAAAGTGTTTCCCTTTTGACTTATGTGAAAGTCCTCTTTTATGATAGCTTCTCTTGATGAGTGTTTCATTGATGTTTTTATCTAATTGCAGGGGGCTCAACTCAAAAAGCATATCGATGCCACACTTGGTAGTGGAAATTTGAGGGAAGCAGTGAGACTCCCAACTGGGGAGGATTTGAATGAATGGCTGGCTGTAAACAGTAAGTTGTAGATTCTGCCTTCTTTATTTTTTTTTTTCTCCAACCCTTTTTTTCCCTTCGGGAATAAATCTTTTTCTATGAATTGTTCAATGGTTTTCAAATTTTGGTAATTTTTTCTACAGTTCTCATGTATCATCATCCCTTCTGCTTATTATTTCTCTCATAAACGCTTTCTTCTCTCCATGTGCTTAATGAATAGTGTTACATTCTTTATCTAGTTTACACAGAACATGTTAAAAAATTTATTTACCATTTCTATTCAGCCAGGATCTCTTATGTGAAATCAATATCTAACATGCTGTTTATATTTTATTTCAGCTGTGGATTTCTTTAACCAGGTGAATTTGCTATATGGTACCCTCACAGAGTTCTGTAGTCCAGAGAATTGTCCTACAATGACTGCAGGACCAAAGTAAGTGAAACTGGAGAAAGAGTCAAGTTTTATCTGATGTTTAACACAAATTAGTTTAGCTTCAATTTTAGAATTTCCTCTGTACGAGGCAAACTATTTATTGTTTCTAACTTTTTTTTTATTTACTTGTTTGTGTGACTGCAGTTATCTAGAGTAACTTATCATGCTTTCTAAATGCAGGATTACCTCAATTTGGAATATTGTTTGCTGTTATATGATTGATGATTTATAAAAAGAAACATTGTATATTTTGAGGGTCATTCTCTCGTTTGCTGATTCTACTACTAGTAGTTGCAATAAATTTAGATGTTAAACTTTTGAGTATGAGGTAGGGTTGTATCTGCACATGGTAATATGATATCCTTGCATTTGAATGACATTCTCTTTGTTTGACATGTTTTATTTGAACAGCTAAATATGGTTTCAGTTTTTAACTAGATCATTCAAAACCCTGTCCATATCAAGAAATTATGCCTATTTTGATGTATGAATGTGGGGCTTAGTTATCTAATTTCCTTATAAGCATTAAGTTAGTTTATATTTGAAGTTTTTTTTTTCCGTCCTTCCCTCTTCTGAAATAACTTGAATTTAAATTTTACAGGTATGAGTATAGGTGGGCTGATGGTGTACAAATCAAAAAGCCTATTGAGGTCTCTGCTCCAAAATATGTGGAATATTTAATGGATTGGATTGAATCTCAGCTTGATGAAGAATCAATATTCCCTCAGAAGCTTGGTAATCAACGGTCTTGTTTACTAAAAAACTTCCCGTTTCCAGTCTTGTTCTTATTTATTGTTCAATGTCCTCTTTTAGGTACACCATTTCCTGCCAACTTCAAGGAGGTTGTGAAGACGATATTCAAAAGGTTATTCCGTGTATATGCCCACATTTATCACTCTCACTTTCAGAAAATTGTGAGTCTTAAGGAGGAGGCACATTTAAATACGTGCTTCAAGCATTTCATACTTTTTACACATGTAAGTCACTCGTTCAAATCAGCTTATTTTTATAATTTATTATTGCTACTAGTAGTTTCATTTTTTATAAAACATTCTCTCTATCTCTTTCACGGTATAATATCAGTTTACAAATCAAGAAGACGCTACTGTATTAGCTCTCTTCCAACATTTTACTGGCAGTTTGTTTCCTTGAATTTAAACAAGGTTTTTTTTTTCTTTATTATTTCGGTTGTCTTTGGACATATGTAGTTTATACGGTTATTTGTAGTTTTGTGGGTTGGTTGTTTTCTGCGAGATACCACCTCGATTGGAGGGGAGAATGAAACATTCTTTATAAGGGTGTGGAAACCTTTCCTTAGCTGATGCGTTTTAAAAACATTGAGTGGAAGCCTAAAAGGAATACCAAGTAGATCGGCAAGCAACTACAGATTTTCCTTGTCTTGTGAGGGAGGAAGGGTGGGCCATTACAAATGGTATCAGAGCTAGACACTGGGTGATGTGCCANGGGGGGGTGGATTGGGGGTCCCACATTGATTGGAGAAGAGAACGAGTGCTAGTGAGGATGCTGGACCTCAAAGGGGGTGGATTGTGAGATCCCACGTCGGTTGGGGAGAAGAACAAAACATTCTTTGTAAGGGTGTGAAAAACTCTCCCTAGCAGACGCATATTAAAAACCTTTGAGGAAAAGCTCAAAGAGGACAATATCTGCTAGCAGTGGGCTTGGGTAGTTAAATTTTCTATTGCACCGAATGAAGTTGATACATCTCTATCAATCTATTACATAATTGTGTCTTGGAATTATAGAGTCTAGGCAGGAATTTTATGAATATGATCGGTTCTTGAACATATGGACTCAGTGATTAAGAAGCTCTGCCAATAGAATTTATATACATCTCTTTCTAAATTCTCCTATTGCAATTATGATTATTGGTTTTAACACATACTGTGTGATTTGTCCAGGAATTTGGTTTGATCGACAAAAGGGAGCTGGCTCCACTTCAGGAGCTGATTGAATCCATCATTGTTCCATACTGAACAAAGATCCTATTTCAAGGAACAACTAATTAAATAATCAATTGCTTTCTGCATGTTTGGCTGTGGTCTCTGTTTTGTTCTGTGTACATGTTTTTGTATTTGAATGTTTTTAAGGTTGTGGATTCTCCTGCTCTTCCCATGGATCGAGCTGATTAAAGAAACCAGCTTCTTGATTCTAAGGGAATGAAGTTTAATGTCTCTCTCCTTTTTCTCACAGGAGATTGTTGCATTTCAGGTGGCCAAAGTTTCAATATGGGTAACTGTTTGGAGTGGTAAAATTTTATTTATGTATTTATATATTCAAAGCTTTGAGCATAATTTCTCTTGTTCCTATTGCCACCGTCCAACATTTGCACACATTGATATGAGCATCATCACATTTACTTCTTAGTCCTTTCCAAACTGAAAATGTTTGAAAAATTGACATACTCAACTATTTTGTTCTATACTTCGCTTTTAAAATGTTCATTTTAGTTCATCAAAATGTCCCCCCGATGACCATTTTGGTCTCTTCATTTTCAATTTATTGAATTTCTTGAAATGTAGCTTTTGATATGGAATCACTACGAAGGGAGTAAGATTCAAGATTCAGATTATTTTGTTGATCAAATATCTCAAGGTAAGGATATTTGCTTGAGATTGAAATCATGTCAAGTTGGAATGATTTTAAATTTGCAATCTAAATCTAAATTACATAGAATTTGGTTAAAATAAAACAAAAATGTTCTTTTTACTCCATTTTTAAAGTTTACGTTGGATTTTATATAGTTCAAAAGAAATTTTTTGACCTTTTATGAGTGGTAACATTCATATTTTATGATTATAATTAGTCCGTAGGTAAATATAATCTTACATTATTGTAGATTATGATCCACACACAAAGTTTATAATAATGGAAGCTTCATTGGCATGAATTCTAACACATGATTTGATCAGTTCTGTTCATGTTATATGAATCCAAATGAAGTTTTTAAAAATACATAAATTAGATAAATACGAGTTTGATTTGGAACACAAACGGCTTATTTTTAGTGTTTGCATGTTGGGTCTTAAACGTAGCGTTTCATGTATTCCTCCACACTTGTGTAGCTAACTTCTGGATAGAGACTGCAAGCTTCTTCAGCACCATCCCCTATTTCAAAGTTGGCAAGACATCCCTCAAAGCATACATGATAATAGTGAGTTAGCCCCACTTGCTCTGCATAGCCTTGACCTTTCATGTTAGCTAGAAACTCTTGATCAGAAATGGAGCTCTTTGTGAGCTCTTTTCCTATCAATTTCTCCCAAATCTCAACGACTTCTCTTTGTGATAATATGTTCTCGGGTGGCCTTATGTACACCGTTTTGTTTAGGGTTCGAGGGTCGTCAATCGTCTTCATGGTGTATGTTGCAATGTCGTCTTCATCCACGTATATTGCTGTCACCATTTACCACGAAAAAAAAAAAAGTGTTCATATAAGACAAGTTATGTAATAACTACAAAAAAAACATTCGGAGATATTAATAAATGTCTAGGTTGTTGCACCCTGACCTAAGTGGGATCGAGACATATTAGACCGATATAGATATTGGAGAGAATCTTAATAAATGTCTAGGTCCTTATCTTACACGTTGACCTGAATGGGATCGAGGCATATAGACCTATATAGACAGTAGAGAGAATCTTAATAAATGTCTAGGTCCTTGTCTTGTACCCCAACCCAAGTGGGGTCGAGACATATTAGACCTATATAGACGGTAGAGAGAATCTTAATAATGCCTAGGTCCTTGTTTTGCACCCCGATCCGAGCGGGGTCGAGACATATTAGACCTACATTGAAGGTAGAGAGAATCTTAATAATGCTAGGTCCTTGTCTTGCACCCTGACCTGAGTAGGATCAAGGCATATTAGACCTATATAGATGGTAGAAAGAATCTTAATAAATATCTATGTCCTTGTTTTGCACCCCAACCCGAGTGGCATCAAGGTATATTAAACCTATATAGACGGCAGAGAGAATTATCTAATCTAAATTTATATTTAGACTTTCAAACTTTAAGGTAAGTTTCAATTAGTCTCGAATATGAAACCCTACATACACCACACCTTATAAACTAATGATGGAGATCTAGGGTACGATTGACACGTTTAGTGGGACGATTCAAAAGCTGCCACAAGACTCGCATGAATCCCACATGTAAATCAATATCTTAACACGTGTCTCCCACTAAATATTTTGAAATCGAGTTCTCTATTACTCAAATTAAGCTAACCTCATTTAACGTTTAGAGTATATATATGCATGCATACGTAAAGGGGAGAGTATAGAACCTTTTTGATTGCCATCTCCAAGGAGAGAAACATGATGTTTGGAAGGAAGGATGAAGCCAGGTTGACATAAACCACCAAGAAAGTAACCAGCAAAACAGTTTGCAGAGATGTAAGTGAAAGGGATTTTAGCTTCTTCTATGGCTTTCCTCACCACCATTTTATCATCAAACGTCACCCTCCCCGGCTCCATCGCGTTCTTCATTCTCGCCGGGTCGGTCCCGAACTCCGACGGTAAAAATCTCTATAAAAATAATTTCAAATTTTATTTTAATGAAAATTCAAACAAAAAATATCGAATAATTTACATAAAAAGATTATTTTATTTACATTAATTATATTAATGATAAAATAATACTAAATCTAAATTTTGGTGAATAGGTTAGGATTTTAGTTTTTAATTCAATTATTATTATTGTTGGTTCGAATATTAATTTTTATTTTCAAGATCCAACACGTGAAGGATGGTGGAAAAAATAATGCTAAGTTTAAATTAAATAAAATAAATAAATAAATAAATAAATAATACCTGTTCTAGGTGCTGGACGGACTTTCCAAAGTCACCAAACATAATTATTACAAATAATGAATTTTTTTTTATTATGTTAATATATAAAATGTAATACCTTCAATTTTGGAGAAAAAAAAAATACTTATTTAATATAAGGTAAACTAAATATTTAATCAATTACCCGCTAAATTAATTAAAAAAAATATATCTACAAATTTCTAAAATAATACCCATAAATTTTCAAAAGTTTGATCGTGTCCTATTTATTTTAAAAATATCTTAAATTTTTAATAGTATTTCAAAATTATGCTTCAAAAAATTTCACTAATACCCTTTAATTTTAAAAAAAAGTTCAAAAATACCCTTACTATAAATATTATGCATCTTTTTATCCTTATAAAAAAAAATTAAAAAAATTCTTATAATTGTTGATCAATACCTCATAGATTACCTCTAAATTTTTTTAATATTGTTATGAAAGTTTATGTACTACAACAATAACATTTTTTTATTTTTTAAAAAAGTTCAAAAATGTTTTTAAAGTTTTTAAGAAAATTTAAAAGGCATTTTTCAAGTTTATTTAAAAAATTTAAGAGTAGGAATAAAATAGAAGGTTTTTACAAAACCTTTGAAAACCCAAAATTGAACGGAATTTTCGGAGTTTTAAAAGATTTAACCAATCCAAATCCGAGAAAAGTTGAATAGTCTAGATTGGTCGGAATATCTAGTCATATATACCCTCTTAGTGAATGGAATAGATCAACCTATCAATTTTGCAGATAAATATGAACTATTAACTAATATCAGATTGGCAAAGTTCAACGAGTTTGTTCGTTATTTTCATGTCTCTTAATTTCATCTATATTCGATACAAATCACCACTAAAACGAAAAGCTTAGATCAATATGAACGACGAAGAACGGTAGTGATTATCATTCCTATAAACGACGTAAAAGACTTTCGAGTAATCAAAATATAATGTTACCTTAACATTTGGAGCCTCCTTGATGGCATGAACAAGGTTGAGTTGAAGAAGAATATGATGAGATCTAATATGAACACCAGAGATAGCAGAAATGACAACATCCACAAGCTTGACAGCCTCAACAAGGCTGTTATGATCATTAAAAGAAGCACAAACCAAATGGGCTCCTTCTCTCTTGAATGACAAAAGAAGCTCCACTTTCTCTATATCAACGCCCATTTCTTGCCTTTGTAACACATAGGTTTGATACCCTAACCTCAAACTTGCCCTCACCAATCTCTTCCCCAAGTACCCTGTTCCTCCAATTATCAACACTTTGTTCTTCCCCATATCTCTCTCCCAATCTCTCCCAATCTCTCTCCCAATCTCTCCCAATCTCTCTCCCAATCTCTCCCAATCTCTCTCTCTCTCTCTATGAGAATGAAGGTGGTGGGAAGAGGGAAAGATATAGAGAGGATGTGGGGTTGAAATGATTTTTGTTTTGAAATATTTTTGGAGCTCTTGACAAATGAAGCTTACCTACAACATCTTTTTGCTTTTATCTTTGAAGTGAAGAGAAGACTACTTGTTTTTCTTCTAATCTTTGCTTTGATTCTTTGTTGTTTATAAATTTAGGTTAGATTTCGAGCCTTAAACTTTAGTTTTGTGTTTACGATTTTGTGTTTAGTAAGTTTCTGAGCTCGAGATCTTGATTTGTTCGATGGTTAAAAGGGCCACCGCTAGTAGATATTGTTCTGTTTGAACTTTCCCTTAGGGCTTTAAAATGCGTCTTTCAGAGTTACATAATGGAATCGGTGCTCATCTAGATACTGTCCTCTTTGGGCTTTCCCCTTCCGGATTTCCCTTTAAGGTTTTTGGGCTTTCCCTTATGAGTTTCCCCATTACGAGTTTGCTAGTGAAAAGTTTCCACACTCTTATAAATGGTGTTTTGTTCCCCAACAAATGTGAGATTGTGTCTCGAAGGAATGTTGGATTCTCACAATATTTTAAGTTTTATTCATAACAAGTTATTTATAGATTCTTAGACCAGATCGGGTTCTCGGTCCAACCATTCCCTTGTCTCTTAGGCTCACTAGCTAATTCCCAACAACCTTAGGTGCTAGGTGTTACAATCGCACTTTTCTTGGCAGCGGACTTTTGCGATTGTGCCGCTCTCACTCCCAATACTGAGTGAATCAAGCCAATTTGGGTTTGCAGTGCTTACGGTTGGGCAATGTACGCTCCAGCCTCTTGCTCTGTTTTGAGAAGAAGGTTTTAGAAAATGGGGTAGAGAGATTTTTGAAAGAGAGTTTGAAGGAAAGGTTGGAAACAACTTTATATGGCTATAAAGGCAACACAACGACTTAAAAACTTTATGGACAGAGAGAATTTGACAGTTAGTCGCATCCCCCTATAATACATTTTGAGGCGATTCATGTCTGACAGGCCTAGATGTGATTTCACTAAACAGTCATACAAAATTTAGGTGGGAGAAGTTGACGGCTGATCGGATCCCCCTGTAGTACATTCTGGGGCATTTCATGTCTACTAAGCGTAGACATGATTCTGCCGAAACGTCATACACTTGGAAAATACAATAAGGAAATTATACCTCATGAAAGCAGTAAAAGGAAAGCGATAAAGTTATACAAGACAAGAGTTTTAGCATGTAACGAGTATGCGGCTATGAGCAACACGACTTGAACAAACATGACTGTGACACTAGGTCGTGGACTGACTTCACAAATAATGAGATATATATATTTTTTATTATATTTAATATATAAAATGTAATTTCCTAAACTTAGAAAAGTAATGATAATCGGCGGAATATGCATAAATTTATTAAAATTAAAACACGTATTATATTATAAATTATATAATATTGTAAAATAATTTAATATTCAAAATTTATAATAATAATTAAGATTAAAATAAATATTTAATCATTTAAAAATTTTAAGCTTTCAAAAGTTGGTTAATATTTTTTAAACTATTTAAAAAATATATATATCTATCCTAAATATTATATAATATTAGATAAATAACTAAAATCTCATAAAATTAAAATTAAATATTTATAAGTTACGATACATCACTAAAATTGCTTAAATCATCTTAAATGTTATTACTGTGTAGGTTGTAATGCAAAATCATATCTTTGACGGTCTCTTATTGCATGACTTCCATTATGAAAGAATTGAGGTGTCGTCATTTTTTCTTGTTAAGTTGCTGCTCTTCACGATCATTTTGTAATTTTCTTTTAAGTCTTTCGTTCTTTTTGAATCGGCATAAAACATAATCTGAATCTACCGCTTGTTGTATCGAATCTTGATGTAAGCTATATTCATGCATAATCCATTCCCCATGTTGCTCGGGCAACTGGACATTCTCGTATCTAAAATGTATTCAATGACTTAAATGTTCCAAGGACACAAACATAAGGTTAAAGATTCTAACAAAAATTGAAATCAAAATGACAGAACGAACCTAAAACGTTTGCAATAGCCGATTATTGTTTTATCAGTTTTGGTAGCAAAAATTGGATTGGCTGAGTTCTCGCCACTCCATGTACCGTTGGCCAAGCCGACCTTGCGGTTGATATGCGCCGACAAACGTCCAAAGTTATTGGTGGACCTCTTGAGTTTGGTGAAGAAATAGAGATCTTTGTCGTTCGTGCCTCCAAAATGTAGCCAGATTTCCCATGGCTCCATTTCTCTATAAAGATCACAGTCCAAGACTGCACCTTTGAAATATGGTTGGCCTTTTAGCGGATGTGGTTAATATTTTCCTACTTTTAAAAGAATTTAAAAAATACCTTTTAAATTTATTTTAAAAATACTTTTGAATTTTAATTTCAATTTGGACTTCCTTTTTCCCTTTTTATCAAACNAAAAAAAAAAAAAAAAAAAAAAAAAAAAAATAATAATAATAATAATAATAAATAATAATAAATAAATAAATAAATGATCGCAAAGTCAAATATATTGAAAAAAAATGTGTAAAGTTTTTAAGGTATTGACTTGAATTCACCTACCCTTCCTTTTTTTTTTCTTTTTTTTTTTACATATTTGAGATGAAATTAATAAAAAAAAATTACCTTAAAAACTTTTAAAATATATTTTTAAAAATTTAAGGATATTAATTTTAATTTTTTTTTTTTAAATACCCGTTAACTTAAAAAATAAATAAATAAATTATATATATATATTTGAATTCTAATTTAAAAATACCCTTTAAAAATGTTGTCATATATTTTACTTAATTTTATTCTTTGAAACATTTAAAAACAAAATTACAATTTTCACCCTAAAATATGATAATAAGTTTTTTTTTAAATTATGTTTTCTTCAAGGGTTATTTTCTATTTTAATATAGAAAAAAATGTAAAACTTTTTAAAATGAAATTTTTAATTCATAATTTTGATATGTGTAAGACAAGGGTGGTCACTGCAACTTGTAGCTCCACTAAGTCGGGAGGATTTTTTGGTTAAATATATTACAAGATGTTTTTCCATACTTTCCAGGTTCAGTATGTTTTTTAAAAAACAATTATGGAACTTCATCAAAGCTATCACGAGCCATTATAACAAGCTCAACAGTATTTGACTGAGTGAAAATTTTCATCAGTTGGAGTAACGTTTTTTAAGACTCAAGGAATTGGCACAACTCAGTAAAACGAGTTAATTGTTGAGACTGATAATATAAAAATGACATATTTTGACAGTAATAACTTGCTTTATGTTCGGTAACGACTTAAATAAGATTCTCGCTCAATTTTTTTTTTTTTTTTTAAGAAAATTTTAATTAATTTGTTTTATTTGAAGAATATTTTAAAGGGAGTGAAAATAGAAGGAAAAAAAAAACAAAATAAATAAATAAATGTTTGTGTGGTTGTTGGGATAAGAAATAAGCAAAACTCAAGTGCAAGCCATCTCAATATTCCATTCCCACAATTAATGTATTATATATATATATATATATATATATATATCCATTATTATTATTATTATTATTTTCAATTGTCGTTGTTTCTAGAGAATGTTAGGTGGCCAAATTAAATTAAAACTTAATAAATAAATATTAATTGCATTATTAATTGTGATATTTGTTTTTAGTCAAAGAAATTTGGTATTTGGAAAGGTTTTTTTAAAATTAATTAATTCAAATATAATAAAATTAATTTCTAAGTAATAAATTTACCTATTCCTTTTTATATATTTATTTATTTTCTAATTTTTATCCATTTTTTTAAATTTTATATTTCAATCTTGTAGATAGTTTTCTTTTTAATTTTTTATATATATTTATTTTAAAAAATTAATGGGTAATTTATATTTTTGAATGTAATTAAAAATATAAAATATCAAAAAAAAATATAATAGAATGTTCAACGTCATTTATAAAAATTTAAATTTTAATATACATATTGATTGGGGGTAATTCGGTGTTTTGGGTAAGGTTGGAGACAGGAATATAATCTATGTCCCTGACCCTGTTTATCAAATGACAAAAATCTCTACTTGTTCCCTATCACAATCGCACTTTTGATGGCAGCGGACTTGCGATTGTGCAACACTCACTTTCTAACGACAAGTGAGCTAAGCCAATTCGTTCTTGCGTCGTCTACGGCCAAACGACGTATGCTCGAGCCTCTAGCCTCGATTTTAAGAGAATGTTTTAAAAAACGAGGGCAGAGAGAGATTTTCGAAATAACAACGGCTCACAGTATATAACCTTGGGTAGGGAAAAGTTAACAACTAGTTGTATCCCCTGTATACATTCTGAGCCATTTCATGTCTGAGAGGCTTAGACATGATATTTCTGAAACAACACTAGAATATGAAAAGACATAAAGGGTTGGGCTTGTCATGGGCATACGGCCATGGGCGACACGCCTTGGACGAGCATGACTGTGACACTCCCTTCCTCTCGTTTAAATGAAAAATTTTCATCTGGTTCGAGTAAGGTCTATGATAGGTCTCTTCCCTTCGGGTTAAATGGACATTTCTACTTCTAATTGAATATCAACTACAAATTTTATTCAAATCATGGTTTTATTTAATAATTTAATTAATTTGGAGGTTCAATTTCAATCACCTATTGAATATATAACTTGATCGATAAAGATATTATTGTCGGATAAAGATATTGTCGGAAAAGTTTGTGGACTTGACAGCCGCCTAACTTGACTTGAAAGTGAAGAGAGAGAGAGAGAGATGAAGGGTATAAAGGGGAGAAAGTGGGTTTAATAATTGGAAGAGGTAAAGGAAAGATGAAGGTTCTTGTGGTGGGTGGGAGTGGCTATTTGGGGAAGAGGATTGTGAAGGCCAGCCTTTTGGAGGGGCACCAGACGTATGTGGTTCAACGGCCTGAGATTGGTCTCGACATTGAGAAGCTTCAGCTCCTGCTCTCCTTTAAGAGACAGGGGGCGGTTCTCGTGCCCGCCTCTTTCTCGGACTTTCACAGCCTTGTCGACGCGGTGAAGCGAGTCGACGTCGTGATATCGGCCATGTCCGGTGTCCATTTCAGGTCACATAACCTTCTCCTCCAACTCAAGCTTGTTGAAGCCATTCGAGTTGCTGGCAATATCAAGGTTTTCTTTCTTACCCTCTGCTTTTCATCGGATAACCTGACTAATCTGGACTACTTGACTCAAACTATAAATGATTGGTTGGGTTGGGCTGAGTTAGACTTTTTTCGATATAGGCTGGGTTGGATTTTTGGAAAATAAAAAATTCGGTTTAGTTTGGGGGTGTATGTTTTTTGGTTGGATCAATTCGGCCAACAAAAAAATAGGGTTACGGTGAGATTTCACATCAATTGGAGAGAGAACGAAACATTTCTTATAAGGGTGTGGAAACTTCTCCCTAGTAGACCTCCTAGACGCGTTTTAAAATCGTGAGGCTGACGGCGATATGTAACGGGTTAAAACGGACAATATCTGCTAACGATGGACTTCGGCTGTTAAAAATGGTTTAGAGTCATATACTAAGCAGTGTATCAGGGGGTCGCTCGTCCCAAAGGGTAGATTGTGAGATCCTACATGGGTTAGAGAGGAGAATGAAACATTCATTACAAGGGTGTGAAAACCTCAATCTAGTAGACAACATGTTCTAAAACCGTGAGGTATCGGGAACCCAGTTCAACTGGTTGGGTTGTGAACTGTATTTGGATTGATCGGGACACCAATAAAATTTTCCGAGACTCCAACGCTATATCTTTTAAGTTGACCGGTGATTTAACTGAAACAAACCGACTAGTTTATTGGGATTCTTGATACTAACAAGTTATATTTGAAATTATATAGAGATTCTTACCATCAGAGTACGGGATAGACCCAGCAAGAATGAAAGATGCACTCGAACCCGGAAGAGAAACATTTGATCAAAAAATGATAGTAAGAAAAGCAATAGAAGAAGCCAACATTCCTTTCACCTATGTCTCAGCCAACTGCTTTGCCGGTTACTTTGCCGGTAGCCTGTCTGAGATGCACACTCTTGTTCCTCCAACTCATCAAGTTACCCTTTATGGAGATGGCAACGTTAAAGGTAACCCACCACCGATTATTCTTAATACAAACTCGAACGCAATTCTTTTTATTTTTCAACATTAGGGGTTGGTGAAATCGGCGGTCAAACTTTAACTTTTTGGTCAATGATATATTGTTAAAGAATAACGTCGTTTAAATAGAGAGACGTTCATTTAACTCACAGGGTCCATCATATATGGAGTGAAAAATCTCGGTTTAAATGGAGAATGGTCTATTAGCTAAACGGGTATTACCCGTTTCCATTCCTGCCCTGTCTACCTCGACCCTGCAACTTCCACGGAGAGAAATAGGGTTTCGATCTTTCTGAAAATAAGTGATAAATTTTATAAGAATAGAGATTGATCACGTCCCGACCCACTCTGTGGACATCTCTATTTAAATCTAAATAATTTCATGACAAAATTTACAGCGGTATACGTGGACGAAGATGACATTGCAACGTACGTCGTGAAGGCAGCAACCGACCCTCGAACTATGAATAAAACAGTGTATATTAGACCTCCACACAACATTCTCTCCCAAAGAGAAATGGTTGAGAAATGGGAAGAACTTTCTGGAAAGGTATTAGAAAAGAAGAGTATTTCTCCTCAAGACTTTCTTGCAAGGATGAAAGGTAAAGATTTATTTATTTATTTTATTTTATTTTTAAGAAAAATAAAAAATATATAATTTATTAAGAGAATAATATTGATGCAGATTTGGACTTGGGGCAGCGGGCTGGATTGGGACATTTTTATCACATATTCTTTGATGGTTGTATGACCAATTTTGAAGTACGAGAAGACGAAGAAGCTTCGAAGCTTTATCCCGAAGTGAACTATACTCGTATGGATGATTATCTCAAGATTTACTTATGAGCACTTTAATTATCAACTTTATAGGCTGTTACTGTATGCATCACGTGATTAATGTGTACGGAAAATATCCCTTTAAGATATTTTATAAAGGTGTCGTGAACGTATCATTAAAAATAAAAATTTTAAAACAGCGTAGTCGTAAGTAACAAAGCGGAAGATAAATGACATAAATTTAACTAACCTAAGGACTATTAAACAAAATGTGACTACTTTGACATTAGTTCCATGACCTTAATCGCATGTTGTCATCTGTACATGGATCGTCTTACTTTTACCTAGAAAATAAGACTAGCACATGACTTGAGTATTTTAAGAAATACTCGGTAAGTAACTCCACCGTTGGAGTAGGAAAATGTTGTTGGTGACAACAGAAAACTGAAGTGAGATTGAGAGGAGGAGTGATTTGAATGATGGGGAGGGAGGTCCTTGTATAGGGGGATTCCCGGAGTTGGTTGGGATTTTTGTGGATGAAATTGAATTCACCTCCTCCTTCTCTTCCGTAGTATCTAATTCAAACTTCTATTATTAGCTTCAACACCCTCCCTCAAACTGAATTCTGCGGAAATCAGTTTAGGACTTCACTTCATCTTCTTGATATACATCTTGGATTCTGCACATCCTCATCTTTCTTCTAAGCTTCTCGAACAATGGTTGTTTCAAGGGCTTTGTGAATAGGTCTGCGATTTGTTCATCACTTCGGCAAAAGTTGAGTTCAATAATGCCTTCTTTACACAAATCACGCAAGAAATGAAATCGAACATCGATGTGCTTGCTCCTTCCATGCAACACAGGATTTTTAGACAACTTAATAGTTGACATATTATCACAATATATAACCGTCGTACCTGGTTGCTTCTGATTAAGAATTTCAAGCATTTTTCTTAACCAAATTGCTTGGCACGAGCATGCTGCTGCTGCCACAAATTCTGCTTCTGTAGTTGAGAGTGTTACAATAGGTTGCTTCTTTGAAGACCAGCAAATAGCTCCTGAACTCATCATGAAAATACTTCCTGAAGTACTTTTACGATCGTCTATATCACCTGCATAGTCGCTATCTGTATAGCCAACCATCTTCGGATCATCTCCTTTCTTGTAGAATACCCCCAAATAAAAAGTTCCTCTCACATAACGAAGTATCCTTCTTGCTGCATTGAGATGTTTTTCCGTTGGATGCTCCATGTAACGACTTATCATACTAACCGCATACATGATGTCTGGTCTTGTTGAAGTTAGGTACATCAAACTTCCCACAATTTGTTTGAAGTACCTATTATCAACCTCTCGCCCTTCAATATCCTTGTGCAACTTCAAACCCAATTCTGATGGAGTTCCAAATGTGCACTCATCCAATTTCAATCTTTCAAGTCATTCTTGAGCATATTTCTTCTGACAGATAAAGTGACCTGCGGGAGTTTGAGTAACTTCTACTCCAAGAAAATATCTCATCAAGCCAAGATCTGTCATTTCAAATTTCTTCATCATGCTCTTCTTAAAAAATTTAAACATTTCTTCACTATTGCCAGTAAATATTAAATCATCAACGTATAAGCAAATAATGATAATGTTACCTCCCTTTTCAGTTTTCACATACAACGTATGTTCATACGGGCATTTAGTGAATCCCATCTTTTCAAAATGAGAATCAATGCGACTGTACCATGCCCTCGGAGCTTGCTTCAAACCGTACAAAGTTTTCTTCAACTTGTATACTTGTTCCTCTTCAAACNGTATCTTCTTTCTTCACCATCAAACTTTTGGCGACGATATTTAACGTCAACGGATATAGACGGTTGGTGGTCATCTTCATCTTAGCAATCGATCCTCTTTTGGAGTCATAAATCTAACATTCATCATTTTGGAATGTGATCACATACCTCTTTTCTTGTAACTGATCGATACTAAGTAAGTTGACCTTCAAATCAGGAATGTAGAATACATTATAAATAGACTCTACAAAGCCATTTCTAGTCTTGATATCTACGGTTCCTTTCCCCATCACTTGGAGAGTTGAATTGTTGCCGAGAGAAACCGTAGTATGAAAATTTTCATCTAGAGTTGAGAAGAATTCCTTACAACCTGTCATATGATTGCTGCATCCAGAGTCTACGACCCATACACCTTGATCTGCAACCTTCATAGCATGGAATGACATTAATAATGTTTCTTCTTCTCTTCTCTCCACAAAATTGGATTGATCTCTTTTCTCCTTTTGGAGCCTGGTATAGCATTCATTTTTGTAATGTCCAAGGCG
>NC_036652.1:1432235-1489504 GCF_002806865.2 Cucurbita pepo subsp. pepo
CACCATGCATCCTCATTTTACTTGCAAGACTTATAACCTTGCCAATATAATCATTCACCGTTTCTCCCTTTTGCATTTGGAGAATTTCAAAGTCTCTTCTGACGGCTTGTAGTTGAGCACGTTTTACTCTCGTTGAGCCTTGATACTTCCTCCTCATAGAATCCCAAATTTCCTTGGATGTCTTCTTCTGAAGCATTGTTTCCAAGATAGTTCTATCAATGGACTGAAATAAATAGTTCTTGACCTTCAGGTCCTTCAACTTCGATGCTGCCAACAGTTGCTGTTGATCAGCTGAGAGTACCTCGCCTTCATTTTGCTCTTCATAACCCGTCTCCACCATATCAAAGAACTCCTTTGATCTGAGAAAATTTTCCATCAACATCGCCCAATGATCATAGTGACCATCGAACCTCGGGATGGCGGGCTGAACGTAGCTCTCAACTTATTTTTCTGCTGCCATTTTTGCTGCTGCAAGACTGCTCTGATACCAGTTGTTGGTGACAACAGAAAACTGAAGTGAGATTGAGAGGAGGAGTGATTTGAATGATGGGGAGGGAGGTCCTTTTATAGGGGGATTCTCGGAGTTGGTTGGGATTTTTGTGGATGAAATTGAATTCACCTCCTCCTTCTCTTCCGTAGTAACTAATTCAAACTTCTATTATTAGCTTCAACAAATGCAAGCACATGCAATTTGGTGAGACCTATCATTTCAAAAACATCATGGCATGGCATGGTCTCAAGTAGCTTTCCGGTCCGGGTAAAAATGGATGTGCAGTACTTCTCTACACGTTGCTCACGCATGCCAACATGGGCTCGCTACTCCTTGGGTCTGGCTCGTCAGACTAGCACTTGCTAATGAGCTGCTGAACACCATGGAGGGAAATGATTAGCATAACATCGTGACGAACATAAATGTCGTAAATAATAAGGTATGCGTTCGTACTAATCATAACAGAAAAGTATCCGAATAATATGCACACAAGAATGTATGAGATCCCCATAGCTTAAAATTCTTGAAATAAACTGATGATGCAAGTCAAACCTCTGTTCATCTACAATATAATGAGTCTGTGAATTATGCATACATAATTTGTGTAAAGTCTTTTGTAAGTTGCATAGTTTACATGACATATTTTATAGAGGGTTACGCATCATAGATTATCATAATCATAACATATTGTCATAACATGACGTGACATGACATAACATAGTACTACATAATATTATTGGAATAAACTTAAATGCTGAAGGTTGATTTTTGTTTAAATAAACATAATGTCAACTCTAGTAAATTTATTAGGTTAGGAGAGTAAATTTGAAAAATTGAGTTGAAAGAAAAGGTCAAGAGTTTTTTTTTAGGGGAAGGATGGTAAGGGTTTATTTCTCTCGCCCTATTATTAGGAATAGAAAAGGTATTAATACCTCATCCCAACCAAGAGCATAGACCAAGACAAAAGAAAAACAATAAGTAGAGTGCAATAGAAAAAAGTTTTTTCAGTATTATTTATCTCTTTGTCTCTCCCCTCTCGACATCTCCTTCACAAGTATGCGAGTAGTACTTTCACAAAGCGGTATCGGAGCGTTCGATTGTTAGTGTGTGAGAGAGTTATTTCACGGATTAGTGAGTCTTATTTTAACAAATTGGTATAAGAGTCGATGGCGAATATGATGGGTCAAATGCCGCTACAGCGATTAACGAAGACGAACTACGAGAATTGGAGCATCCAAATGAAAGCTCTTCTCGGTTCTCAAGACGCATGGGAGGTGGTCAAAAAAGGTTTTGAAGAACCAAAGGATACCACGGGTTATACGGCAGCACAAAATAAAGCGACATTATGCATGTTGTTCCGGGCAGTTGACGAGTCGGGCTTTGAGAAGATTGTCAGGGCAACTACTTCAAAAGAAGCGTGGGACACTTTAGAAAAGGTGTTCAAAGGAATCGACCGAGTCAAGCAAGTGCGTCTCCAAACTCTTCGTGGCGAGTTGGAGAGCATGAAGATGAAAGAGTCAGAAAATATATCTGACTACGCGTGTACAGACTGTGCTAAACCAACTCAATCGAAACGGAGAAATGTTACCCAAGACGTGGGTTGTGGAGAAGATCTCGAGGTCATTAACCAACAACTTCGAGAATGTTGTATGTGCGATAGAAGAGTTAAAGGACCTGGCGATGTTCACGATTGATGAGCTCGCCAGTTCTCTCGAGGCACACGAGCAACGTAAGAAGAAGGAGGAAACACTCGATCAAGCACTTCAAACCAAGACATTAATAAAAGATGAAAAGGTACCCTACTCTTAAAATTTTAAAGGTAGAAGTCATGGAAGTCGCGGAAATGGTCGAGGTGGTCAAGGTAGCAACAATGAAGGATACTATAAGGAGAAGAGATAGTCGAGCCAAGCAAATTGGCCTGGAAGAGGATGCAGTCAAGGATATTATTCCAACATTCAGTGCTATAAATGTAAAAAATATGGTCACTATGCGAATGATTGTAACTCTGAAAAATGTCACAATTGTGGCAGAGTAGGGCATTTTGCAAGAGATTGTCGAGCCGAGAAAAAGGTGGAAGAAACGATCAACCTAGCTTTGGATGACACAACAAACGAAGACATTCTCTTGATGGCTCAAAATGAAGAGCTGAAAACAAAAGAAGACGGCGGTGCAAAAGACGATGGAAGTAGTCGTGAGGCGGTGGAAATTGTTGGAAATGAGGTGATACGTAGCGGATTTGGCGAAATCACGATATTGGAGACGAGAAAACCGAAGAATGATGAACAATAGGATAACAGAGAAGAGCTGAAAACAAAAGGACATGGCGGAGCAAAAGACGATGAAAGTAGTCGTGAGGCGGTGGAAATTGTTGGAAATAAGGTGATATGCAGCGGATTTAGCAAAATCACGATATTGGAGACGAGAAAATCGAAGAAGGAATGAACAATCGGATAATAGAGAGCTTGAGCTCGAAGAGAGAGAGCTCCAATGTCAGGAAAAGCAATTTGAGGAAGAAAGAAGAAATATGATGAGAATGGAAGAGAAAATGGGAGAAAAAAGAAAGATTGAAAGTGTAATGGCTAAGATCTACTGCTAGCAGATATTGTCCTCCTTGGGCTTTCCCTTTCGGACTTCTCTCTAAAGACTTTAAAATACGTCTACTAGGGGAACGTTTCCACACCCTTATAAATGGTGGTTTGTTCTTCTCCCCAACCAATGTTGGACATCACAATCCACTCCCCTTCGTTCATCCAATCGATGTGGGACCGCCCCCAAATCTACCCCCCTTTGTGCCCAGTGTCCTTACTGGCACACTCTCTCGCGTCTACCCCCCTTTGGGGAACAGCGAGAAGGCTGACACATCGTTTGGTGTCTGACTCTGATACCATTTGTAACGGCCAAGATCTACCGCTAGCAGATATTGTTCTCTTTGGCCTTTCCCTTTCGGGCTTCCCCTCAAGGCTTTAAAACGCATCTGCTAGGGAAAAATTTCCACACCCTTATAAATGGTGGTTTGTTCTCCTCCCCAACCAATGTGGGACATCTAAGAAAGGTTAGAGAAGGGAGTGGCTTAGCTGAGTGAGAGTTCTCTCTATCTCAAACACGAGAAGGAAGAGAATGGGAAGTTAATATCTGAGCTTGTGAAAAAATTGAAGAAGGTATAGAGAAAGATAATGGCTTGTTAATGGAGATTGATGCTCTAGTGGAAGAGCTAGTGAGGGAGGAGAAAGATTGGGAGTGGCTTAGTTGAGTGAGAGTTCTCTCTATCTCAAACACGAGAAGGAAGAGAATGGGAAGTTAATATCTGAGCTTGTGAAAAATTGAAGAAGGTATAAAGAAAGATAATGGCTTGTTAATGAAGATTGATGCTCTAGTGGAAGAGCTAGTGAGGAAGGAGAAAGATTTAGAGATGCTAACTCAACAGAGAGACTCACTCGACGTGAACCTAAATCGGGTCCAACAGGAGGCAGTGAATTTATGACACACGATTGATGAAGGAAGAAAAAATGGAAGTGGAACATGTCGTTGTGGACTTGTGAAGGGAATTTAGTAAACTGAAAGAAGCTATGACGTTTGAGTCGAGCGTGGTTGAGAACAGGAGAAATGAGGAGTTGGTGTCTCAAATGGGCTGTTCTCGAGAAGCTCCAAATGAAGTCTCGTCAGAAAAGGACGAGCTTAATTTGCTGCTCGAGGACAAAGAGAAGAAATTGACGAAACTATGACTGAGCTCGAGAAAGCGAAAACGACGCACATGAAATCGTTGAATATATAGCATTTAAGTTTATGGGGAGTTTTGTTGGAATAAACTTAATTGCTGAACGTTAGTTTTTGTTTTAAATAAACTTAATGTCAACTTTAGTAAATTTATTAGGTTACCAAAGTAAATTTGAAAAAGACATTTAAAGAAAAGGCCCAGAGTTTTTTAGTGGACGATGGTAGGGGTTTACGAGAGTTTCTCTCACCCTATTATTAGTGATAGAGAAGGTATAAATACCTACTCATCTTCGTAAAGTAAGAGCAATAGCAAGAGAAAACAAAAACTAGAAGTACAGTGAAATAGGAAAATGTTTTTTTTAGTATTCTCTGTCTCCTTGTCTCTCTCCTCTCGACATCTCCTTCACAAGTACGCGAGTAGTACTTTCACGAAGCATTATCGGAGCGTTCGATTGTTAGTGTGTGTAAGAGTTATTTCACATATTAGTGAGTCTTATTTTAACCGATATAACATGGGATAGTAAAACTTAGTATAACATAGCATAACATGACATAGCATAATAATCATGACATGTGTTGGGGCCATATGACACGAATCATCCTTCATAATAAAATTTAACCAACCAAGTCAATAGTAGAGCCACTTCATCATCGTACTTAATAAAATTTATCCAACTAAGCCAACAGTAGAGCCACTTGCTTTGTTGGCCTGAACCAAAATAACTAAGTAATCCTAAACCTTGTTCGAAATCGCTCCTTAAAGTCCAATTCCACCTACGTAAACCCATGTCATCAGGTCAGAGCGATATATAATTTAATTCATCAAACAGTGTCAACTAATTCAACATTTAACCAAAATGTAACCTAAATTCATTTTGACTTCAATTGCTCCCAAAAGCATAAAAAAACAGCTCGAAAATGGTCTAAAATATTAGGAACAAGTCCAAAAACTTTAAATAAATCCAAGCCGAGCCAAATATGTCGACTAATCCGAATTGGAGTCGTTGAGCAATGCCGAAGTTAAGGGAAAGGTGTGGGTCGAAGCCATGTCGATCGAAGTCGTGCTGAAGTTAGGAGAAACATGCAGGTACACTAGCGACCGGGTCGGGTATGCAGAGCAGACGCGAGGATCATAACCGAGTTGAGGCACGTGGGGAACAGGGTTATGGAGTGACGTGTAGATCGGGTCGACGAGTAGAGATGGACTCTGGATGGGTTTTGGGCCAAAGGTCATGGGTCGCGTGTACGAGCTTGACTGGGACGTTTTGTGGATTAGGCTATGACAAGTTTGGGTTGCAAGCGGGTGCAATTAAGTTTCTAACGGATTCCGAATATGGGTTTAGTCGACCCGAAACTGACTTGCACGTTCCTTTCGCGTTTTCTCTCTATATCCATGCACCTTCCTGTCTGTTCTTAGTCTCTCTTTCGACGATGACTAACACGTCTTCCGTTCACCATTAACTCCGATAGGTCTTCACATGTGCTTTTACTAGAGTCTACATCTCCACTCAATCAGAATTTATAAAAACTTGTCATTGTCATAATGAAGTGAAATACGAACTATACCTCTCAACTATCCCAAAGGCCAATTCATAGATTCAATGTGCCCATGGATGTACCTCAAAAAATTTCCATCCCAGAAATCTATTTCGGTGCACTCAAATCTTTCATCTCATCATCCATACCTTACTCCTACTTGTAAGACCTCATCAAACAACTTTAGTTACCCCTCATGAGTCAACAACAGATGGTGTATGGTGTAATGAAGGTGACTAAATAGGATATGATCACCCCAATTGGTAGGGGTGTACATTCAACCCCACAACCCAACAACCCGGACCAACCTAACCCCAACTATAAGAGTTGGGTTAGGTTGTGATAAGGCAACCCTAATCCTCAGCACAACGATCCAAACTTTTGTTGAAGTAAGAACCCTTGAATCAAAGTAATTAACAGCTCCTCATACGAAATTTGATCAACCGAGAGATAAGGCTCGAATCAGATTACCTCTTAGGATCGAAGATCTAGAACAAGATTTGGAACCTTGTTCTAACTTGAGTCACTACACAATTGAACTTGATCACGGCTTGATTGAATGGCCCGGATGCAATTTTACCACAAGAATTGCTACAAACTTAGAAATGACAAAATTGATGCTCAGATTTCTAAGGAAAACGTCTCAATTCGAGATCTTAATTTCATTTATTCACCAATCTGATTTTTATATAACATATCGTGGGTATTTATAGTCTTCTAACAAAATGTGGTCGGGATTCAATTCCGATCCCCTTTAATCTCACAAAGAACGAAGTCAATTTGACCATTTGACCATTACAAAATCAAAATGAAAAAAAAAAAAAGAAAAACAATAAAGTTTTTTTTAACGTTGATAGGTTTGCGTGCCTTAAGGAGATAAACTAGAAATCTATTGGGCTTCACTCGTCTAAGTTCAAAGCATGTGGTTGACATTTTAAAGTTTTCAACTCCAATCCAACCGTGCAAATATTCCATTGTTTATTTAATTTGATGATATATCTTTATATTTTTCTTATTTTATTCAATTCTCAATAAATATCGGTATCCAACTTTCTTTAGCTTTATGACAATGTTAAATTATGATATTTTTCTTACTTTAACTAATTCTCAAGAAATGTCGGTATTCAGCTGTCTTTAGTTTTATGACAATGTTAAGCTATGTTAATATGTTATAACGTCTTATTTATTACTTTTAATTTCTTATTTTTAGGGCTCTCTAGCTCTATCATAGTCCCACATATTGAAATTAAAATATTTTATAGTATTTTTATTTTTCTTATATACAATATCTTTAAGTAATCATTTCTATTATTTATTTAATTTGATGATCTATCCTTATATTTTTCTTATTTTAATCAATTCTCAAGAAATATCGGTATTCATCTGTCTTTAGTTTTATGACAATGTTAAACTATGTGAATAAGTTACAATTCTCGCGGGTTTTTTTTTTTTTTTTTTTTTTGTGAATAATTATAAATCGATTTGTGTTTGTTTGTGAACTCTTAATATATTTTATCTAATATTGTATCCCAATAATATAAATGGTGGATAAATAAAACTTTAAAAAAAATTTGATAACTCGATAACAAACTCGAAAATAGAGGGTTTTTATGAACTTTTATATATTTTATCCAGATTGTATCGGAATAATATAAATTGTGGATAAATAAAACTTAAAAAAAAATATTTGACAATTCGACGACCCAACTCAACCTAACTCGAACCATGTAAACCCATTACGAATTGGTTCATATGTTAGGATGGCGTTGGACCGACTTCACAAATAATGAAAAATATATATTTTTTTTTATTATATTTAATATATAAAATGTAATTTCCTAAATTTTGAAAAATAATGATAATAGCTGGAATATGCATAAATTTATTAAAAGTAAAACAGGTTAATATATTATAAGTTATATAATATTGTAAAATATTTAATATACAAAATTTATAATAATAATTAAGATTAAATTAAATATTTAATCCTTTAGTAATAATATATTGATGAATAGGCGAACCTAATTTTTTTTTTTTTTTTTAATTAAATTTATTATATTTTTTTCTTAAATTCGAATGGTAAAATTTGGAAGTTAAAAAAAATTAAGAGAGATTTTAGGCTTTTTCAAATGAAAGCACATAATTTTTTTTTTTTTTTTATAACTATTTTGGAAAAAATTATATCTATCCTCAATATTACATAAAATTAAGTAAATAACTAGAATCTCATAAAATTAAAAATTAAAAATTTATCAGTCAAATGGGTCGGATCATCTTAAGTGTTATTACTGTGTAGGTTGTAATGCAGAATCATATCTTTGATCGTCTCTTATTGCACGACTTCCATTATGAAAGAATTCAGGTGGTCATTCTTCTCTTGCTAAGTTGCTCCTCCTCGAGATTTTTTTGTAATTTTCTTTTAAGTCTTTCGTTCTTTTTGAATCGGCATAAAACATAATCTGAATCTACCGCTTGTTGTATCGAATCTTGATACAAGCTATATTCATGCATAATCCATTCCCCATGATGCTCGGGCAACTGGACATTCTCGTACCTAAAATGTATTCAATGACTTAAATGTTCCAAGGACACAAACATAAGGTTAAAGATTCTAACAAAAATTGAAATCAAAATGACAGAACGAACCTAAAGCGTTTGCAATAACCGATTATTGTTTTATCGGTTTTTGTAGCAAAAATTGGATTGGCCGAGTTCTCGCCACTCCATGTACCGTTGGCCAAGCCAACCTTGCGGTTGATATGCGCCGACAAACGTCCAGAGTTATTGGTTGACCTCTTGAGTTTGGTGAAGAAATAGAGATCTTCGCCGTCCATGCCTCCGAACCGTAGCCAGATTTCCCATGGCTCCATTTCTCCATAAAGATCACAGTCTAAGACTGCACGTTTGAAATATGGTTGCCCATGAATCTTCCAATGCAAGTACTGAAGAAGTTGTGGATCGGTAGGCCTGAATCTCACTCCCACGGGCAATAGAGAAGGATCATGAGAACCCATTAGTATTTGAGAAAGACTCTGTGAATGTATTTCTCGTGAATGTATTTCTTGATATTCTTGGAATGAGCTTTTTATAAGTTTATATGTGATTATTTGATTGTAATAGAAATCTCATTAAAATATTTTAAAACGTAAAAAGATAATTTGAAAATATCAAATTGTAATAGAAATCTAATCAAAATATTTTAAAACGTCAAGAGATAATTGTAAAATAAAATTTAAAAAATATATATATATATATTATGGTTATTTGATTTAATAAAAATCTGATTAAAATATTTTAAAATATAAAAAAAAAATATTTGTAAAATATGAAAAAGAATATTTTGTATTAATTTTTATTAATTGTTAAAATTAATGAATAAATAAGGTTTTAATTATTGGCTAAATTAATAAAAATATTTTTGAATTTTACCTTTTATCTAAACAAAATTTCAAAAAAGTAACCTTTTAAAATTTTAAAAATGGTTATAAAAATACTTATAATACATATTATTAATATTTTGTTTTAAAATAAAAATTTGAATTTAAAAATTACCATTTTTATTTTATTTTATTTTATTTTTATCAAATCTTTGCTTTTAAATGATCGAATACTTTTTTTAGGGACAAAAAAAAGAAAAATTGCAAAGTCAAATATATTGAAAAATGAGTAATGTTATTATGATATAGACTTGAATTCACCGTAAAATATTCTTGGACGGTTGTATGACTAATTTTGAAGTGGGAGAAGGAGAAGAAGCTTCTAAGCTTTATCCCGAAATGAACTATACTCGTACGGATGGTTATCTCAAGATTTATTTGAGCACTTTCATGATCAATTTTATATTATTATATGCATGACAGGATTAATGTGTATAAAGAACATCCGTTTAAGATATTTTAGAATGGTATCGAGAACTTATCGTTAAAAACAAAATCTTAAAACCTAGTAGTTATAAGTAATAAAGCGGAAGATAAATGATATAAATTAAATAATGACATGAACTAACCTAAGACTATTAAACAGACATGAATGTAACTACTCTAACATTGGTTCCTTGACTTTAATCGCGATGCTGTCATTCGTACATGGATCGTCTTACCTTTACTTGTTGTAAGAAATAATCAGGAAGTAACTCCACTCTTGGGGTAGGGAAATGCAAGCACATGCAATATGGTAAGACCTGTCATTTTAAAGACGTCATGGCATGGCATGGTCTCAAGTAGCTTTTCGGTTCGGGCAGCACAGGCTAATAGATAAGAGAGCGTCGGTGCGTAGGATGGGTAGTTGAATAGGGAGAGGAAGAAAGACTTTTTTCTCCTCTACACATGGCTCACGCATGCCAACATGGGCCTACTAGGTGGGCCTGCTACCCTGTGGGTCTGGCTCGTCAGGCTAGCACTTGTTAATAGGCTACCGAACACCATGGAGGGAAATGACCCGCTTAAAATCATAAGGTACACGTCCGTACTAATCATAACGGGGAAGTATCCCAATGCATATGACACACAAGAGTGCATGAAGTTCCCATAGGTTAAAATCATGGAAATTAATTGGTGATGCAAGTCAAACCCTCATTCATTGATAACATAATGAGTGTGAATTATGCATACATAATTTATGGAGATTATCATAATCGTAACATATTGCCATAACATGGCATAGCATAGTACTACTAGACATAACATGAGATAGTATAACTTTACATAGCATAATACAAAATAGTAATCAAGATAAGTGTTGGGGCCATAGGGCACACATCATCGTACATAATAAAATTTATGCAACCAAGCCAACCGTAGAGCCACTTACTTGGTTGGCCCGAATAGAATTTAGTAAGTAATCCTAAAGCTGGTTAAAAACCGCTCCTTAAAGTCCAATTCCACCTTTGTAAACCCACATCATTGAGTCACGACCTAGATATACAATTTAATTCATCTAAAGGTGTCAACTAGTTCAACTTTTAGCCAAATTTTAACATAAGATGACAAATACTAGGTCATACCGACTTCAATTGCTCCCAAAAACGTCAAAAACAGTTTGAAAATGGTCCAAAATGTTAGGAAAAGGTCCAAAAACATTAAATAAATCCAAACGGAGTCAAATGTATCGACTAAGCCGAATTGGAGCCGTCGAGCAATGCCGAAGTTAGGGGAAAGGCGTGGGTCGAAGCCATGTCGCTCAAAGTCATGCTAAAGTTAGGAGAAAGGTGCAAGTCACACTAGCGACTGGGTCGGGTATGCAGAGCAGACACGAGGATCATAAGCGAGTTGAGGCACGTGGGGATCAAGGTTATGGAGTGACGTGCGGATCGGGTCGACGAGTAGAGATGGATTCTGGATGGGTTTTGGGCCAAAGGTCATGGGTCACGTGTATGAGCTGGACAAGGACGTTTTGAGGATTAGGCTTCGACAAGTTTGGGTTGCAAGCGGGTGCACTTAAGTTTCTAACGGATTCCAAATCTCGGTTTAGTCGACCTGAAACTGATCTGCGCGTTCTTTTCATGTTTTCTCTCTATATCCATGCACTCTCCTGTCTGTTCTTAATCTCTCTTTCGACAACGACTAACACGTCATCTGTTCACCATTATCTCCGATGGGTCTTCACGTGTGCTTTTACTAGAGTTTACATCTCCATTCAATCAGAATTTATAAAACGTTGTAGAACTAGTTTATCATTGTCATAATGAAGTGAAGTATTAGCTATAGTTCTCTCAAAAGCCAATTCATAGATTCAATGTGCTTGTGGATGTATCTCAAAATATTCTCATCCCAAAAATCTATTTCGGTGCACTCAAATATTTCATCTCATCATCTATAGCTTACTCTTACGTGTAAGGCCTCATCAAACAACTTTAGTTACCCCTCATCAGTGAGAAACAAATGGTGTATGGTGTAACGAAGGTGCGTATCTAGGATATGATCACCCCAATTGGTTGGGGGTGTACATTCAACTTGACAATCCGACAACCCGGATAGACCCAACCCGAACTATAAGGGTTGGGTTGGGTTGGATTAACATTTCGGGTAGAGTTTGGTTCATTTTTCTGAACTCGAATTGAATCGGTTCGGTTTCGAGTTCGTGGATCAAACCTTCGGGTTGACCCGAGCCAATTAAAAATATATAAATTATATTAAGAATCCGTATTAATAAGTTTGCCAGAGTGGTACCTTGGCCTCTCTAAGGATACCCATGCTCGAGTATATTATTTTATTATTTTTAATTTCTTATTTTGTTTTGTTTAGGGCTCTCTACCTTTATGAAGATCACACGTATTGTAATTTAAATATTTTATAGTATTTTTATTTTTATTACATACAACATCTCTAACTAATCATTTTAATTGTTTATTTAATTTGATGATCTATCCCTATCTTTTTTTCTTATTTTAACCAATTCTCAATAAATATCGGATTTAGCTGTCTTTAGTTTTATGATAATATTAAATTACGTTAATATGTTACCATTTTCGTTTGTTGTTTTTTATTGATTTTTTTTATGTGAATAATTATAAATCAATTTGTGTTTGTTTGTGAACTTTTAATATATTTTATCTATGATTGTATCCGAATAATTATAAAGGGTGTATAGAGTTTTAATTAAATTTATTATATTTTTTCTTAAATTCGTCAAAGGCAAATATGGAAGTTAAAAAAATTAAGAGAGATTTTAGGCTTTTCAAATGAAAGCACAAAGTCTGTTAATTATTTTTAACTGATTAAAAAAATTTATTAAGTAAATAACTAGAATCTCATAAAATTAAAAATTAAAAATTAAAAATTTACGATTCAAATCTGTCCCATCATCTTAAATGTTAATACGGTGTAGGTTGTAAAATAGAATTATATCTTTAATCGTCTTTTATTGCATGACTTCTACCGTTAAAGAATTCAGGTGGTTATTCTTCTCTTGCTAAGTTGCTTCTCCTCGAGATTTTTTTGTAATTTTCTTTTAAGTCTTTCATTCTTTTTGAATCGGCATAAAACATAATCTGAATCTGCAGCTTGTTGTATCGAATCTTGATGCAAGCTATATTCATGCATAATCCATTCCCCATGATGTTTCGGCAATTGGGCATTCTCGTACCTAAAATGTATTCAATGACTTAAATGTTCCAAGGACACAAACATAAGGTTAAAGATTCTAACAAAAATTGAAATCAAAACGACAGAACGAACCTAAAGCGTTTGCAATAGCCGATTATTGTTTTATCGGTTTTGGTAGCAAAAATTGGACTGGCCGAGTTCTCGCCACTCCATGTACCGTTGGCCAAGCCGACCTTACGGTTGATATGCGCTGACAAACGTCCAGAGTTATTGGTGGACCTCTTGAGTTTGGTGAAGAAATAGAGATATTCGCCGTCGATGCCTCCAAAACGTAGCCAGATTTCCCATAGCTCTATTTCTCCATAAAGATCAGAGTCTAAGACTGCACGTTTGAAATATGGTTGGCCGTGAATCTTCCAATATAGATATTGAAGAAGCTGTTGATCAGTAGGTCTGAATCTCACTCCCACAAGCAAGAGAGGGCGATCATGAGAATCCATTAGTATTTAAGAAAGACACTATGAATGTATTTCTGGTAAATGTATTTCTTGATATTCTTGGAATGAGGGTTTATAGGGTTTGTATGTGATTATTTGATGGTAATAAAAATCTGACTAAAATATTTTAAAACGTAAAAAGATAATTGTAAAATATCAAAAAGAATATTCTTTTTAATAGAAATTTAATTAAAATATTTTAAAATATAAAAAGATAATGGTAAAATATTAAAAAAAAATTATGATTATTTGATTGTAATAGAAATCTGATTAAAATATTTTAATAAAATATTTTAAAACGTAAAAAGATAATAATAAAATATTATAAAAAAATATTTTATGATTATTTGATTGTAATAAAAATCTGTTAAAAAATTTAAAACGAAAAAAGAATAATTGTAAAATATCAAAAAAGAAAAAAGAAAATTGTATTAACTTTTTATTAATAGTTAAAATTAATCAACAAATTAGGTTTTAAAATATTGGCTAAATTAATAAAAATGTAATGGAAGATGATTAATAATATCTTTAAACTAAAAAAAATTAGTTTTAAATGATAAATATTATTAATTTTTGTTTTAAAAATAGAAACTTGAATTTAAAAATTACCCTTTTTATTTATTTATTTATTTTATCCAATACTTTGCTTTTAAATGATTGGATACTTTTTTTAGTGGACAAAAAAAAAATTGCAAAGTCAAATATATTGAAATATCAGTAAGGTTGTTAAGATATAGACTTGAATTCACCTACCTTATTTTATTTATTTTTTTTAATATATTTGAGATGAAATTAATAAAAAAAAAATTACATATTTTGACAGTAATTATTTAGGTCTCGCAGATCCTCGTGTATAACTCAACTTCATTAGGGGTTTCATTAGGGGTTACGTGTCGAATATTTTTAATATTCAAATTTTTTTCAAAATTTTATTTTTCAAGTAATGACAAGAACGTACGAGACAAATGATAGGACTCACACTAATTAAGTTAAAATGTCAGTATCGATATGTTTCACATTTGTTTTATATATGTGACGTTTTAACTGAAGTTATGTTTTAAATTCGCTTAATTAATTTATAATTAACTTATTTTATGTTTGATAATGATTTAAATAAGATTTTCGCTCAATTTATTTTTTGTTTAAAGAAAATTTTAATTAATTTGTTTCATTGGAAGAATATTTTAAAAAGAGTGAAAATAGAGAAAAAAAATAAATAAATAAATAATGTTTGTGTAGTTGTTGGGATGAATAAAGAAATAAGCAAAAACTCAAGTGCAAGTCATCTCAATATTCCATTCCCAAAATTAATGTATTAAAATATATATATATATATATATATATATATATATATATATATATATATATATCCATTATTATTATTATTATTATTATTATTATTTTCAATAGTTGTTATTTGTAGAGAATGTTAGGTGACCAAACTAAATTAAAATTTAATAACTAAATAAATAAGGATTAATTTCATTATTAGTTATGATATTTGTTTTTGGTCAAAGAAATTTGGTATTTGAAAAGGTTTCTAAAATTAATTATTCAAATATAATAAGATTAGGTAATTAATTTACCTATTCCTTTTTATATATTTATTTTTTTCTATTTTTTATTTATTTTTTAAAATTTTATATCACTAACATCTATTTCAATTTGGTAGATAAATTTTTTAATTTTTATATATTTTTTAAAACATATTTATTATATATATATATATATATATATATATATATATATATATATGTTGGGGTAGCACACGAATTTAGATAAGGTCGAAGACGGGATATAATATTTATTTATTGTCCCATTTAGCTAATGGAGAAAAATCTCTCTAGCTCTCTTCCTTATAAACAATGTTTCGTTTTCTTCTCCAACCGATGTGAGACCTCACAATCCACTCTCCTTCTGGGCTCCACGTCCTTATTGGCACATCATCTCGTGTCCACCCCTTTCAGGGCTTAAGGACCCCACAATCCACTCCCCTTCGGAGCCCAACGTTCTTATTGGCACATCATCTCGTGTCCACCCCTTTCAGGGCTCAGCCTCCTCGCTGGCACATCGCCCGATGTCTGGCGTTGATACCATTTGGGGTTTTCCATTCAAGCTTTCCCTCAAGATTTTTAAAACGTATCTGTTAAGAAGAGGTTTCCACGCCCTGTAAAGAATGTTCCGTTCTCCTCTTCATCGGATGTGAGATCTTACAATCATATTATTTACGACCCTAATTAGATATTGACGGAAAGCTTTGTAGACCTAACATTACTCTTAAAGGAATGAGAGTGGTTGGAGAAAAGTTAGCAATTTAGAATTGCAAGCGAAGCAAGAGAGAGTTTGAAGGCTATAAAGGGAGAAGGTGAGTTTGATTGGAAGAGGTAAAGGAAAGATGAAGGTTCTTGTGGTGGGTGGGACTGGTTATTTGGGGAAGAGGATTGTAAAGGCCAGCCTTTTGGAGGGGCACCAGACGTATGTGGTTCAACGGCCTGAGATTGGTCTCGACATTGAGAAGCTTCAGCTCCTGCTCTCCTTTAAGAGACAGGGGGCGGTTCTCGTGCCCGCCTCTTTCTCGGACTTTCACAGCCTTGTCGACGCAGTGAAGCGAGTCGACGTCGTGATATCGGCCATGTCCGGTGTCCATTTCAGGTCACATAACCTTCTCCTCCAACTCAAGCTTGTTGAAGCCATTCAAGTTGCTGGCAATGTCAAGGTTTTCTTTCTTACCCTCTTCCACTTTCCTATTCATATTCATATTTAGGATTGAAATTTACGTGTAGGACACTGAGCAGTGTACCAACGAGGACACTGGCCCCCAAGGGAGTGGATTGTGAGATCCCATATCAATTAGAGAGGGGAATGAAGCATTCTTATAAGAGTGTGGAAACCTCTCTTTAGTAGACCTAGACACGTTTTAAAACCGTGAGGCTCATAGTGATACGTAATGGACCAAACCGGACAATATCTACTGGCGGCTGACTTAGGCTGTTACAAATGATATCAGAGTCAGACACTAGGCAAGATACCAGCGAGGATGCTGGGACCCCAAGGGGTGGATTGTGAGATCCCACATCGGTTGGAGAGGGGAACAAATCATTCCTTATAAGGGTGTAGAAACCTCAACCTAGTAGATGACACGTTTTAAAATCATGAGGCTAACGATGATACGTAATGGACCAAAGCATACAATATCTGTTTGCAGTGGGCTTGAGCTGTTAGAGTTGACTTTGATCCTACTCTTAAAAAGATTAAAAATATTTAAAGTTTGTAATCGAAAAATATTTCTTACTGAACACTAGTCACGCTCTTTTTTTAATTCAAATTTAACAAACATATCAAGTATTAAACACATTTTTTACGATTGATAAACGAAATAGACACAAACTTTATACTTCATAAACTAAACTCTTAACCTACAATAAAATTTCTCGAGACTCAATTCGCTTTATCTTTTAGGTTGATCAGTGATTTAATATAAACGAACAGACTAATTTATCGAAATTCTTGATACAGAGATTCTTACCATCAGAGTACGGAATAGACCCAGCAAGAATGAGAGATGCACTCGAACCCGGAAGAGAAACATTTGATCAAAAAATGATGATAAGAAAAGCAATAGAAGAAGCCAACATTCCTTTCACCTACGTCTCAGCCAATTGCTTTGCCGGTTACTTTGCCGGTAGCCTGTCTCAAATGCACACTCTTGTTCCTCCAACACATCAAGTTACCCTTTATGGAGATGGCAACGTTAAAGGTAACCCACCACCAATTATTCTTAATATAAACTCGAACGCTTCTCTTTTTATTTTCCAATGCTAGGTGTCGATGAGGTCGGTAGTCAAACTTTTAACGTTTTGGTCAATGATATATTGTTAAAGAATAATGTTGTTTAAATATAGAGATGTTCATTTAATTCACGAGTCCCATCGTATATGGAGTGAAAAATCTCCGTTTAAATAGAGAATGGGAAGGGAATAGAAAGAGATTTCTCTCTATTAGCTAAACGGGTATTTCACGTTGCCCTTCCCACCCTGCCCACCCCAAGCCCTGCAAATTCCAAGGGGAGGATCTCGATTTCGATCTCCGTGAAAATAAGTGAGAAATTTTATAAGAATGGGGATTGATCCCGTCCCCACTCTATTCTGTAGACATCTTAATTGAAATATAAATAATTTTATGACAAAATTTACAGCGGTATACGTGGACGAAGATGACATTGCAACGTACATCGTGAAGGCAGCAACAGATCCTCGAACTATGAACAAAACAGTGTATATTAGGCCTCCACACAACATTCTCTCCCAAAGAGAACTGATTCAGAAATGGGAAGCACTTTCTGGAAAAGTATTAGAAAAGAACCGTGTTTCTGCTCAAGATTTTCTTACGAGGATGAAAGGTAAAGTTTTATATAATATATATAACACTCAAATTTTATATATAATGAAAATGTGATGTCCACCTCGGTTGGAAAGGAGAACAAAACACCCTTTGTAAGGGGTGTGGAAACCTTTCCCTAACATAGTTGTTTTAAAAATCTTGAGAGAAAGTCTAAAAATGACAATATCTGTTAGCGGTGGGCCTAAGCTGTTACAAATGGTATCAGAACCAGACACCAGGCGATTGCCAGTGAGGAGGCTGTTCCCCGAAGAGGGTAGACACGATGCGGTGTGCTAGTAAGGATGTTGGGCCCCAAAGGGGGGTGAATTATTATATCCCTCATCTGTTGGAGAGGAGAGCGAAACATCCTTTATAAGGGTGTGGAAACCTCTCCCAGTAAGGATGTTAGGCCCTGAAAGGGGGTGGATTGTGATATCCCACATCGGTTGGAGAGGAGAGTGAAACACCCTTTATAAGGGTGTGAAAACCTCCCGAAGGGGGGTGGATTGTGATGTCCCACATCGGTTGGGGAGGAGAGCGAAACACCATTTATAAGGGTGTGAAAACCTCTCCCTAGCAGACACGTTTTAAAAACCTTGATTCAGGAGGTGGATTGTGATGTCCCACATCGGTTGGGGAGGAGAGCGAAACACCATTTATAAGGGTGTGAAAACCTCTCCCTAGCAGACACGTTTTAAAAACCTTGATTCAGGAGGTGGATTGTGATGTCCCACATCGGTTGGGGAGGAGAGCGAAACACCATTTATAAGGGTGTGAAAACCTCTCCCTAGCAGACACGTTTTAAAAACCTTGATTCAGGAGGTGGATTGTGATGTCCCACATCGGTTGGGGAGGAGAGCGAAACACCATTTATAAGGGTGTAAAAACCTCTCCCTAGCAGACACGTTTTAAAAACCTTGAGAGAAAGTCTTAACGGTGGACCTGTATTCAAAAATAAAAAATAAAAAAGTATAATATTGATGCAGATCTGGACATAGCACAGCAGGCTGGAGTGGGACATTTCTATCACATATTCTTTGAAGGTTGTTTGACAAATTTTGAAATAGGAGAAGGAGAAGAAGAAGCTTCAAAGCTTTATCCAGAAGTGAACTACACTCGCATGGATGACTATCTCAAGATCTTCTTATGAGCACTTTAATGATTATCAACTTTATATGCAAAATGAAAATACTGTTAAATTTCTACTCTTTTTTCTTTTTAGTTTCCTTGTCGTGCCAAAAATATTTGGATTTGGATCCAATCCGTTACTTCATGACTTACTTCTCGATGAATGATATACTACCTACTATGTCAGTCGGTTGGTAGGCATGTTCAATAAATAATATGTGTTCCCAAAGAGCAATTCCTTTAGCTATGGCCTACTAGAGATTCCACATCGATTTGGGAGGAAAACGAAAAAAATTTTATAAGGGTATGAAAACTTCTTCCTAGCAAACGCGTTTAAGACCCTTGAGGGGAAGCCCGAAAGGGAAAGCCCAAAGAGGACAATATCTACTAGCGGTAGGCTTGAGCCGTTACATACGGTATCTAGTTGAAATTTCGAATTTGTTGAGTGCACTTATTAAGAAAAATATTTGGATTTGGATTCAATCCATTACTTCATGACATACTTCTCGATGGATGATATACTTACCTACTATACCGATCAGATGGTAGGCAAGTTCAATAAAGAACATGAGTTCCCAAGGAACAATTCCTTTAGCTAAGGCCTATTATTATAGTGTGAGATTCCACGTCGATTGGGGAGGAGAAGGAAAGGGTGTGAAAACCTCTTCCTAGCAGACGCGTTTTAAAATTCTTGAGAGAAAGCCGGAAAGGGAAAGTCCAAATATGACAATATCTGCTAGCGGAAGGTTTGGGCCGTTACATACAGTTTCTAGTCGAAATTTCGAATTCGTCGAGTGAGTTTAATAAGAAAAACTCGACCTTAAAACAAGGATCATTACCAAAACAAATATGTCGATATTTTACAACGAGACAAATGAGGGAAAAAACGTGAACATTATCATACCATACTTTAGTGATGGCCAAGAGTTGCTATGGTTACTTCAACCTTTTCAAATTCTTCATTCATATGAACAAAGGCAAGTGGCATATGCAGAAGAAGAGGTTATGAACTTACCATAGATTCTTCGAACGTTGCTCGACAAACTTCGAAATAGGTGGCGGAGAAAACGCTTCAAAAGCTGTATCCTGAAATGATCTACACTGGCATGGTTGATCACCTGAAGATGTTTTCATGAGGACAGCAAATAAAAGGTTGTGAAGTTATCTACCAAGTTAGCATAAACAGTATACATGCAATACAAAGCAAACCAACACAGATGTTAATTTCTTTACCCGTTTTGTTTAGTTTGATTCCCAGTATCTGCACTAAAACTTTACAATGTCAATTTATTTCCTTTTCGTTCTAACTTCGGTTTCGGTTTCCTTTCCATCGACTTTCTTAATGAGATATTTTTCTATTGGGAAAGATTAATATCATGTTTGGAATGATTTTTAATGACTTTTAAAAAAAAGTCGTCATTCCAAATAGGCCCTAATCCCTAAAGCATGTCTAGGATACTAGTATTTGATCCATCTCTTCGTGCTAATCAATTCTAAAGAAAGATTGATTAGATTATCCCCTACTTAAGGTTATAATGAATAATTAGCCGTCTTGATATGAAATGTCAAAATACCTAAATCATTTTTCTAAAATTAAATATACAATGTACTCATACAATTATTGGGTTTGACCCTATTGAACTAGTGATGATATTTTAACATGGACCCAGTCTAATACGCACAGAAGTAATTTCAACTAAGTTGCAACAACCGTAGTATCTTTATCATTTATCTCATTCTAAACTATTTCTTATAAAGTTTAAAACAGAATTGGAGAACTAACATGTTTGTGACAGAAAACAAAACTTGGAATTTCAGGACATGGGGCATGAATATATTGGATGAGATAAATGGAAGTTCTTGCTCCCTCCCAAAAATAATCTACGATTACATGTAATGATGCAAATGTCACTGAAGTATGTATTTTATGGCATGAGTATTACCTCGAACAAGGAAGCACTTTGGCCTCGAGTATTTCGGCCCCATTTGAACTGTAATCATAGCCACCTTTTGAATTCAAATCAAAGTTGATCATATTCCTTTCAACATTAAACTCGTTTGTGTCTTCTTCTCCAGCTTCCACTTTGCACATCTGGATGGGTGAGTCGCCCGTCTTCTTACAAGTATCGTTTACAGTCGTCATGCTTCCTCTCATTTCTTGTTTCTTAATTTTTTCCATTTGATCTGACAAAGCCACGTCAAAGCCTAATAGCTGCATTCCTGTGCTTTCAAGACTACCAAGGTCACTGTTAATGGCAAGTGCCAGACTCTTTTGTGCTTTCTCTAAGATATCTTGCAAGTATTTTCCTTGAGCTTCTATTCTCATTTGTAGTTTATTTTGTACCTGTCTTTACAATAGCCAACAAAGTAAAAAAGCGATCACAAACTCGGGATTGAATTTGTTGTAGTTAGAAGAATTAAGCAAGATGTACCTCAAGTTGTTCTAGTATTGTTTTCTGCACATCAACATGTGATTTTAGTGCCTCAGCAATTTTCATCCCCCTGTTTAAGTTAGACCATAAGCTAATATTAAGGTGCATTGAAAAGTTAAATATAAAATGGGATACTATTATGCAATAGATAATCACACTGTCAAGGATGTTTGACTCCTTTTTGTTTTTTTTATCTTAATTCTACCTAGTTGGAGAACTTCCTCTTAGGAACCATAGACCTCCACAATGGTATGATATTATCCACTTTGAACATAAGCTCTCGTGGTTTTGCTTTTGGTTTCCCCAAAAGGACTCATACCAATGGAAAACTCATGATGATCCCCTTAATTAGCCAACGTGGGACTTCCTCCCAACAATTCTCAATACTTTAACCGACTGAAAAACCCTTACTTAACAAGAAGCTTAGTTTTTCTTACCGATTTAAGTTTAGTGTCAATGATGAGAAAATCAGAAAATCATTATTATGCTAATTTGTATGTTTGCAAAATACCATTGAAGACATTGGAATGACAGTAAAACAGAGAAGGTTAGAACATAAAGAAGAGCATTTTATTTTGATGAGATACAACAAGACAAACCTCTCATCTTCCTCAACTCCAATGAAGTTGCTCAGAGTCCCTGAAAAAGTTAATATTGAGACGTATAAATGAGCTTCCTAGAGTTGAACACCGATATGCAAACAAGAGGAATATACGAATTAAAATCAGATGGTGAATAGTAAAATATGAACGCTCAGAAGAATAACAAGCTAATTGATAAGTAATTTCAGATCCTGAAAAAATATCAAAATAAAAATTACTAGTCGAGTTATTTGGCCTACCCAAGAAAACAAGTACACGAATACTTATAAAATAAACTCGAGAAATTCACACCGTCCTTAGGGAAAATTGGCAAATGCAACCAATGAGAGGTCCTTATGATCCTACATATTGTCCTATGTCTAGATAGACTTACCACTACATTCATTCCTTTGCTCAGCCACATTTTGCTTTCGAGTTTGCAGTCCAAGTCTATACTTCTGAGGTTCAGAAAGTTGTGTTAATACTTTATTCCTATCCAATCAGTAACAAGACAAATGAAATACCAAGAAGCAATGATTTCAACATTTACCTGTAAATGACTCTTCAAGTGGTACAAAGTCAAGCCCTTTAAACCCATCAATCTTAACACAGACTTGGGAGTTGCTTCTGAAAAAGACAGTCCCCCTCAAATTAGCTTAAATTAGTATAATTCATTGCTAGAAGAAACTACAGATATTACAAGTTTGAAGTCTGCAATTTACGTAAGGTTATATTTCCTAATTCAACAGCTAAAATCGACAATCAATTTCTCACATCCCATGAATAGATGTGAGTGTCCAGAAAAGTACTTAGGGAATCGGTCACAACTTTTCCCTTTGAACGGTTGAGGATTGTTGGAAGGGAGTCTCACATTAGCTAATTAAGGAGACGATCATGGATTTATAAGGAATACATCTCCATTGGCATGAGGCATTTTGGGAAAACCAAAAGCAAAGTCACGAGAGCTTATGGTCAAAGTGTACAATATCATACCATTGGAGAGATTCGTGGTTCCTAACCTGGTATCAAAGTCATGCCCTTAACTTAGCCATGTCAATAGAATCCTCAAGTGTCGAACAAAAAAAATTGCTAGCCTCGAAGGTGTAGTAAAAAAGTGGCTCAAGTGTCGAACAAAGGGTGTACTTTGTTTGAGGGCTCTAAAGAAAGGAGTCAAGCCTCGATTATGGGGAGGTTGTTCGAGGGCTACCTAAGCCTCACGATAGACTCTATGTTGTACTTTGTTTGAGGGGAGGATTGTTGGGAGGGAGTCCCGCGTTGGCTAATTAAGGAGATGATCATGGGTTTATAAGTAAGGAATACATCTCCGTTGGCATGAGGCCCTTTGAAAAAACCAAAAGCAAAGTCACGAGAGCTTATACTCGAAGTGAACAATATCATACCATTATGGAGATTCGTGGTTCCTAACACGAACTTCATTCCCAGTAGATTTGGGAATTGGAGAAGGGACAAAAGGAAAAGGAACTACCGACTAGCAGTTGACCTTAACATTGCCATTGACAGCATCTAATGAGAATACTGATCTAACAATTAATTATATAATTCATCGCAGGAGCTCAATCAAGAAGAAAATGACTAAATGAATTTAAATTACCCACCAACATAATCTAATCACTACATTTCCCATAACGATAATCAGATATCCATATCCGATACTGTTAGAAGGACTCGCCTAGAAAATCGATTATATCTCAGTCTCAGAAATAGAAGATTACAGAACAAGTTCAACAAATATTTGACTAAAAAAACACGATGCTATTAACGTTCAAGATCATCATTCAAAAGGATACAAGAAATGCTGCAAATACATCAACGAAACTGTAAGAATGATGAACATGAGCTTACTTTCAGGGCCACCGAGTTTGGTGACCGCGTCTACAAAACGGTCGTGAAGATCAGCAGTCCATCTCAGTCTTGGCTTCGTGTCTCTCGTCATCATCACTCCATTCTCATACGGATAGTTCCGCTCCATTCTCGACCGAATAGAAAATTCCACTCATCGAAAATTCATCATTCTTCTTCTTCCTGATTAATAATCCTCGTTCTTCATCCCAACACAGATACATTCAATCCAATCACACTTCAAATTCAAGGCCGACGAATTTAATACAAAAACACCACTCGACTTCAATCGGAAACAAATCCAAAATCAATTACCGGAAGGCTGACAAATGACTCCTCAATCTACAAACAGGAATCTCCAATCCAGTCACGCATTAAACATCAATGACCTCGAGGCTTTGTTTACTGATTATACCCCTCGATCCTCTTCCCAAACACAAAATACTTGCATTAATCCATACAAAGTACACTTCAACTCAAAGATGTTCATCGAATCACATAGCCGAAGAAGAGGAATTCAACACGACAAAACACACTCGATTTCAATCAGAAACAAAGACAGTGCAGGGAATCATCAATGGCGGGGGAGAGAGGAAGCAAATGGAGCGAAGGACGGCGACGAATATGAAGGTATCACTAAATCCAAATAGAAAATTAGAATATACAAAGCGCCGATTCTCTTTTCTTAGCAATGCTCTCCACGGCTACTAGCCGTCCGATTCATCTTCATCTTTAATTGGACGGAGGAGAATGCGGACTTCACGAGGGAGAGACAGGCTCACTATGGAACCAATGTAGAGAATAATTTCCACATGCCACGTGGATGCCAGCGTGGGTTATTCGACCGGCGTACGCGGTTAAAGGAATATTCCTGGAGTCACGTGGCGCGTGCGTATGCTGCACCGCCGAAAAGTAAATTCATTTTTCAATTTTGTAAAGAAAAGGTGCCCGTACTGCCCAAACGGCAAAATGGTCCTTTAATCATTTCTCCGGTCAGCCTGATTGTTCGGGGCGGAACACGACTCTCCACAATAGTATGATATTGTCCACTCTGAGTATAAGCTCTCATGGCTTTGCTTTAAGCTTACCATAGGTTGAGTCTCCTTTTACGGACTCCACCCACCGAAAAAACCTAATTCAGTTCCTAGTAAGATAGCCAAAGTACAGTTGAGCAATCGACCTGATATATTTGCTCACATTCCGGGCGAAGTCATAATTTGCAGGAACCAAACGTGAATACCACCGGAAGCCACTGACAGAACACCTGGAAAAGAAAGAGACCCAATCTTGAGTGAAATAAATACCGTTCAATCTTTTTTAAGAGAATCATCACGTAGTATAAATCAACAAAGCCTAAAGAAAGTGATGTCTATTTCCCCTTGAAGTTTACCTACTACAGTACCAACAGACCTCGTACCAATGGAAAGAGTATTCCTTGATTACAAACCCCATAAACATTCCCTAAACTAGCCGACGTGGGACTTTCATTCAACACCTCCCCTCGAACAAAGTACGCATTTCCTTAGTTGAGGCTCGATTCCTTTTTCTTTTGGAGTCTTTTGTTTGACATTTAAGAATCCTATTGACATGGCTAAGTTTAGGGCATGACTCTGATATCATGTTAGATGAACGCCCATGAAAATTATGTCTCCGAATCTAGTAGCTCAGCCCCTTTAAGCTCAAACTTGGCCAACAGATCGATATCTAATCTAAATTAAATTTCAATTCGAAGTTATATAAATATTTTTAAATGTGGTATAAGGGTAAGAATGTTTTTTTTTTTTTTAATTATTTTATAAAAGATTTAAGGGATTTAAGGGTATTTTTTAAATAATTTTAAAAGTTTTAAAGATATTTTTTTTATTGCTAAAAATATCTTTGAACGTTTTTTTAAAATAATTTTTTTAGTTTAAAACTATTATAAAATTTTTTAAAACTTAAAGAGATATTTTTTTTAAGACAATATATATAGTTTTTATTAATTTAACGAAGGAACCACCCCTATGGGTTATAGCGGCCCAATTGTAATTGGGCCTGGGCTACGAATTTGGCCCAAATTCGTGAAAAAGCGTGGAAGGGCGCCAACACCAATTCACCAAGCGTAGCTTTCTTTCTCTCTCTGAGAAGTTCCCGTTCGCCATTGAAGTACGACGGCGACGACGACGGCGATTCTCACGTGGTGCGCCAAGCTCCGATCAGTGGCGGCGATGCCGTCTCAAATAGTAATTCCGTTTCTTCCAATCGTAGTATTGTCCACTCTGCTACATCACTATACCAGCGTCTCCGTTCCTCTCCGAATAATTTACGTTCCAGGTCTCGATGATACGTAATGGACCAAAGCAGACAATATATCCTAGTGATAAGGGACTGTTACAAATAGTATCAGAGTCAAACATCGGGCTCTAATCCTCCAACGAGGGTGGATTGTGAGATCCCACCTCGGTTAGAGAGGGGAACATAGCATTCTTTATAAGGGTGTGGAAACCTTTCCCTTTTGAGTTCTGAATTGACCAAGGCATGGGCGTTTTTACGGTGAATGGCAGCTTTACAAAGGCGGGCGTACACCGTTAATTGAGCTTTTTATCATTATAATAATATTCTTTAAAATTGCAAATTGCTTACTATAGTTAGAAATTATCCTAAGATTATTAGTATAATCCTTCTCTTGTCCTAGTTTCTCGATTCACGAGCTTCAAGATCGTCATTTAGCTACAACTCTTTATTCCGAATTTAGAATTTAATTCTTTCGAACAAAGTAAGATATAGATCGATTATTTTTTATGAAGTTGATGATCGAGATGATTGTGATTAAAAACAGTGTGATCTTGTGCTAGTTTTTGGATTGGACGAGCTTCAAGATCACCATTCTGCTACTGCTCTTATTCCTCTTTTGGATTTAGAACAAAGTAAGATATCGATTGATTATTTCTTATGAAGATGATCGAGATGATTGTGATTATATGATGTCCCAAATTGGTTGGGGAGGAGAATAAAACACCCTTACTTTATAAGGGTGTGAAAATCTTCCCCTAGCATACACATTTTAAAGTCTTGAGGGGAAGCCCGAAAGGGAAAGCCCAAAGCGGACAATATCGGCTAACGGTGGACCTAGGTCGTTATAATGGTATAAGAGCCAAACACCGGACGATGTGCCAACCCTCTCGTTGTTCCCCAAAGAGGGATAGACACGAACCGGTGTGCCGGTAAAGACGTTGGGCCCCAAAAGGGGTGGATTTGGTAGCAGTCCCACATTAGTTGAGGTGGAGAACAAAACACCCTCTATAATGAAAATATATTTATAGCGTGTATTTTTCTTTAATGGAAATTATTATTATTATTATTATTATTATTATTTTCTTTAAACGTCATTAAATAATATTTTATTTTCATTTATAAATTTGATTCTAAACCAGCCGGCTATTGAGCTAGATTCTTCCTTACTTGAATTGACGATTTTACCCCTACCCAACTACCCCCTTCTTTTGACTTGCTTTTATCCCCTCCTCTTGTTGGGTAATTCCACTTTTTTACCTAGAGATTAAAACGAGTTAAATTAATAAAAAAATAATTATTAATTTAAAAAATACTTTTACATTTTCAAATCTCTCAATAGTATTTTTTAATTTAACCAAAAAAATATTATCGAACGTTCAAAAAAAATTTAAATATTTCAAAAGCTAATAGAACTAGAAACGTCTTTTGTTTGTAATTTTATAGAGTTATTCGATAGAAAAGTTATACAGAAGCCGATTTTAATTAAATTATTAAATTTAATAAAAAAAATTAATACGCTCGAGTAATTAAGACATTATATCATGAACCAAAATATTAGTGTCTTGAATCTCTAATACCCATATCGGAATATTTAAATTTAAACTTTATAATTAATAAAATAAAATTTATTGGAATATAGTTACTTAAATATTATTTTGAAAATGAGTGGTTAGATTCCCATAAAATAAAGAATATAAAATAAAATTTGAATGACAAAAGATTCTTCGCACGTGCTATAAAGTAGAGTTCGCACGTGCTATAAAGTGGGGCCACCACCGGTGGTAGTTGGTTCTCGTATATTTAAATATATACGATTGCAACAATAAATATTAAATTATTGCAACAATAAATATTAAATTATTATTTTTATCCATATTTAAATATTACACAAAATTTAAATTTAAATTTAATAAATAAATTAGATTAATTTCTAAAAATTTATTAAATATTTTTAAAAATTTAATAATCAAATAAATATAAACTTATAATTTTTTTCATATTCACATAAAATTAATTATTTTGTGTATATCTTCATCCGTCATCATCGGTGCGCTTGGTGCGCTCCTTTATCAATAAGGATGTTCACATGATAAAAAAGCTAGACCAACTCGAGTGGCCTAATTTTTTATTTGGGTTGGGTCGAATTTTTGGAAACCAACCATTCGGGNTTTTTTTTTTTTTTTTTTTGGCTGGATCAACCCGAACAACCTGAAAATAGAGTTATAATTTAATCCTATCTCTAAAATTATTATGAAAATTAAAAATATTTGATGTTTGTAACGAATGTTCGTGATGTGCGGTAACTTTGTGAATATTTGACATTTTTGTTTTATTAAATTTTAATTATTAATGTAACTAGTATTATGAATAAAAAAATATTTTTTAAATAATTAAAGAAAAATTACAAAAATAGAGTTAGTTGGGTTGAATCGTCTATAACCAACGACCCCGTAATATTTGAACACGTGGAAATATTGAAGAATTTAATTTCTTTCGTGATTATCATGCCATCTTGGCCGTTCGTTTCCAAGTGAAGTATGATTGGACGGTGGTCGTTGAAGTTCACGTGAATGTGTCAGAAAAATGGAAATCTATTGATTTTTTGCCCTCTGTAATTTTGCATGTGTTTTATGATTCTAAAGGAGCCAGCTATAGAACTGAATATTCCATAAGTGAATTGACAATTCTACCCTTCGCCAACTACCCCTCGCCAACTACCCCCTTCTTTTAACTTCCTTTTATCTCCTCCGTAATTACACTTTTACCCGAGGTTAAAATTTCCTTTAATATTGTTGGAAATGATCGGGATAGCTCAGTTGGTAGAGCAGAGGACTGAAAATCCTCGGGTCTCCAATAGAAAAATAGTGGAAAAGTTTATTTAAATATATTGATAAATCCCAATACAATGTAAAAATATTTATTTAATCCACATCATCTTAAACCCGACCAAAAATCAACATTTAAATAGTCATTGAAGGAGGAAGTAGAAAGAGATTTTCTTTCATTGGCTAACTCATGTTATAGCTTGGTGCAGCGGGTCGCCTTTTGAATCGAGGTAAAAACATGAGAGCTAGAGTAGATGAGTGTGTAACACCACCCAGGTCGCCTTTTATTTGGTAGGTAACATCCAGTCGTCTTTGTTCAATTTGGATCAAACCTTGATACTGCGATTCAAGAGACGAGACGGGATAATCTTAATATATATATATATAANAAAAAAAAAAAAAAAAAAAAAAAAAAAAAAAAAAAAAATGTATTGTTTTCTTTTAAAAGAAACTACTAGAAAAATGTCACAGACAGTCTAACACCGGAGTAAAAGTAGGGTACATGAGTCAATCAAGGTAAATATTAATAAAAATAATATTTTAATTTTAAAATTACATTTAAAATTCTTAAAAAAAATTCTAAAACAAAAATAAAAATATTTTAAAAAATGTAGATAACAAAATAAAAAAATAATAAAAAATAAAAAAGAATCGTAATTTTACTGTAGTTTAATAATATTTACCTCGACCTTAATTGTTACCGTAAGTTTAAAAAATTTAGTTGGCAATTTATTATTTGGTCTGCTTTTAATGCAAAAATTATTTTAAATATTTAATTATTAAATATAAATCAGAATAATTACAAAATATCTTTTATAATCATTTGAAAATATTAATATAAAAATAAATAATACGTACAAAAATCATTAAATCGATGTATTATTTTATTTTATTTTATTTTATTTACTTTAGTGGGCCTAATATTTTCGATAATTGCAGTGGCTATTAAAGGAACTAAGTTTATTTTAATGTCTCTTACTCAATGAGTCACTACTTTCAATGCACTCTCTTATTCATTTTAAAACGTGTCCGCTTAGATAGCCTAAACTCACCGCTAGTAGATATTGTCCGCTTTTGTCCGTTACGTATTATCGTCAATCTCACGGTTTTAAAACGTGTCTATTAGAGAGAGGTTTCCAGGTCGGCATAAGAAATGTTTTGTTCCCATTTCGAACATATTTAGGATCTCACTATAATATAATGAAAAAAAAAAAAATTGGCCTGAAATCTCGTTTCAACACCCTTAGCATGCTCCTCCGTTGCCCATGGACCCCGACTCCCTAACCCATCCATCAACGACGCTCTAGAGGATCTGCACACAGAGAGAGCGAGAGAGAAAGAGAGAAAGGAAAGGAAAATACAAACCCTTGTCGGCGAGCGTGAATGGAGAAGAACCAACGTCGAAACCTCCAATTTTTGTCACGAAAAGAATCACCAAGACATACATGTCGAACACCGTTGAAAAAAGGGGATTGGGAGTCGAGAGCATAAAAACGTTATGTTATGTCTTGTAAGTTACATAAAATGCATGATATGATTGACATGAAAACAACAAATAGCATGAAATACAACTCCGGCATACGCATGAATGATATGATAAATGATATGATATCAGAGTTGTATTAAACAATAAGTAAAATGAAGATGACAAGACGAGATGCGACGTTGCATTGAGAGACCTTGACCTCGAACAGATGCAAGATTGAATATTGATGACTCAATTATAACAACTTCAAAATTAAATATACTTTGATTAAAGTAATTCTATGTGAGGTGACATCCAGACCTTTAAATTAAAAAAAGTTTAATTAATCTATAAATTTATCCAATAAAATAATAAAATAATAAAATAATATAGGTTACTATTTAAATATGTTATTATTTATTGAGAGAATTCTCTGGGATTTTATTTGTTTAATTTAATTTTTTTTATTAAATTGTATATATTTTTTAATATTAGATAACGTTGAACACGTTGGTATATTTTAAATTCTTTTTTTATTTAATATACTAAAAAATCATTTAAAAATTAATTGTATTTTTTAAACATCATTTAAAAATAAGAAATAAATAATGTATTTTCATTGAATTTTATATTTTCCCTTAAAAATTGGCTAATTATTTTTTAACTAGTATAAATTGTTTAATCTCATTAATTTTCATGTGGTATTTATATATTTCATTAATTAGTGTATATATAATCAGTTAAAATTAAATTGTCTATTAAAAATATAAATATTTTTTTTTTAGTTATTTAAATTGAAATAATATTTTTTTGTTATTTTTTTAAAAATACCCTAAAATTATTGTATTGATTTTTTAAATTTTATTAAAATGCATCTCTACCTTAATGTATTTCAATCTAATCCTTTAATAAATTATAAATTGTCCACGTGTACGTTCAATGAATTATAAAATATATACGATTTAAAATTGATAAATATTAAAAATTATTTGTTGAGTTAGGTCGAGCTTTTAAAAAAAAAATTTAAACCAACTCGAGTTATCCAAGTTAGGTCGAACTCAACAGTTGAGTTGTCCAAGTTGGTTGGATTCTCGAGTTATGTAAACATAATTATTAATAAAAATTGCAACACTTATTCATGTATTAGTCACCCATAAACTTACAAAATATTATTCGACTCATAAAACTAGTATTAATGGTTCCGTCCATACACCCACCACAACCATATTTTTGAATTAAAAAAATTAAAATTAAAAGAGTATTTTTTTAAAATTTTTAAAAATTTTAAAATATTAAAAGTTTAATAATATTTTAAAATAATTTTAAAAGTTTAAGAGTAATTTAGTGTTTATAATTTTTTTAATAATTAATAATTGAGGCTTCGAAAAAACGGTTTTGGTTTAATTCTTTAAAACCAATTATTTGTTATCAAAAGATTTTAAAATTATTATTAAAAAAAACCATAGAAATAGTGTTTATAGGCTTTAAAAAAATAAAAATTAAAAAATTAAAAAAAAAAACTCAATAATTGGTCTGAAATAACTAATCCTAAAGTTATGGTAATTATTGATTAAGATTAAGTTTAAGGAATTAATTAATGAAATTAAAGAGATTATATGTTATTACTTTATGAAACATTTTTTTAAATTTTGTTTTATTTAATAATTGCACGGAGGGTAAAAAGGTGAAATAATAATGTTTTGACAGATAAGGACAATAATTTAGAACTACTAGAAGGTTGAGAGGGCAATTTGGGTATTTCACTCAGTAGCGAAAGTTTCGAAAATTTTGCGTGAAAGCCAAATTTCCTTCGACACGGGGTTTTCGCCTATAAAAACCTGATTCTGTTACATCTTGCGCTTGCTCGTCCCTAGCTCGTCCCTGATTTCCGGTACTCCCATGCCGCCACGAAAAGTCTAGGCAATCGTCGCTGGCGGCCTCTCTTGCGCCTCAGATTCGCGCGATTTCTTACTTTCGACGTTTTGTTTTGTGAGTTTTTTTTTTTTTTCCGATTCTTGCTCGTCTGTTTGTTAATTTCTTGTTGTTTTACATTTTCCTGAACCTGTTAAGTTGCCTCTGTAGGATGCGCGATTCGATGGCGTAGGTTAGGAGCCTGGAGATTTGTCCAGAAAATCTTCTTCGTTGATCTCGAACGAACAGAGCGAGAAGATCTGTGTGCTGAATACGGTAACTGTTCTTGTTTGGATTTAAATGCTCATATTCTGTCTCGAACTTTCGCGTTTTGTTTGTTCTTTATTCTGCGTTTCGATCTATTGAACTTTTTGGTTGAAAAATTGTTTCCGTCATTGTGTTGATTTTAGTTTTAAGCTGCTCGTTTACAGATCGATACCTATACTTACATACATTGCTGAAATGCTGAAATGCTGAAATAGAACATTTCGGATGTGAAATCAGAATATATTTTGAAACGAAACGAAAAACTCAGGAACAAGTTCTTTGAGTTCCGAGTTTAAAATTAATATTTTCCTCTACTTTTTTTTCTCTCTTTTTCCGAGGGTTGCTATCTACCGCAAATTTGTTTATAAAATATATCTATTTTCTTCTCTGGTCAATTGTCTATTTTGCCATGCATAGGCTACTGACATACAAGACCGACTTTCTTTTCTCCTTTTTAGGGATCTGAACAGAACTCTTTTGTTTCTTTCGCTTGTATATAGTTAAGGAACGAACTTGCCCTCACGTGATTAAGTACAGCTCCTCGTTGATTCCACATGGTAATTAGGCGATTCATTGTTTTTCTTTTCTTGATTTGATTTGATTTGATTTTTATTTTTTTTTAATATAATTTCATTGATTTGATGAGTAGTCTAGCTTTGTTCTGTTTTTCGTTATTCGAATTTTCTATTTTAACCAGTTGATATTAATTCCTAAACTTTTAAAAAATCAATAATTTCCATCTTTGATATATTTTGGTTCTTCTTACCTTAAATTTGTCTTCTTCTTCTTTTTCTTTTTCTTTTTTTTTTTTTTATATTTATTTATTTTTTTTATTTTATGAAATCATCTTTTTTTTGTTAAAGTTTAACGATTAAATAAAAATTTTAAAAATTTAGAAACTAAAATACAATAAATTCCAAAATTCATATACTATAATGATAATTTTAAATGATCATGAATTAAAATAAAATAAAATTGTAAGATTAAAATAATATATATTAGAACTAGAGTGCTTGTAGCCAGTTGTATTTCTGGTATTTGATGGGTTTGATTTTGTCTTTTATTTTGAAGGGTTTTTTTTTAAGAAAAAAAAAATCAAAATTTCAGATCGCCATTGATTTTAAATTACTTGCCTTCTTTATCATTTTGCGTTCAACAACATGGAAGAACGTTTCATACATATCAAAACTCTCCCAAATTCAAGGTCGTTTACATTCTTCTTCCTCTCCTTCCTCTCCGGCCGAAATCTCCGCCACCGACCACCGTCGGCGTGTTTTCGCTCTTCCATTTGTCTCTCTTACTCTTCTAGAAGCTCACCGCCATCACCGTTCTCCTTGTTTGGCCTCCCTTCAAAATTGGTCGAAATGTTTCCGATCTAAATTGTTTTTGTTTGAGAGATCTGGAAGTGTAAGAAAGTGAATTAGTTTTGAATGAAAATTATTAATAGTTTGTTTCTGTTTTAAAATTTAAAAGTGTTTCAACGATAAAGACTTTTATTTCATATTATTTTAAAAATTTTATGGATATTTTTTTACATAAATTAGTAATAATTTCCATTCAAAACTAGTACTAACATTTTTAAATTATTTTTTTAGGGTCGGATTGAAATATTTATGTGTACGTTTATTAATTTAGTCATTTATAATATATATAATATTATTTATTTTTTATTAATTAAATAAAAGCTATAAATTTAAAATATAAAAAAAATTGAGAAATATGTTTCATAACCTTTACTTTTCTAATTGATTTCATTTTATTAACTATATTTATTTTTTTCTTTTATTCTCTCCCACAGGATTGAAAGAGAGAGATTTTAGAGTATAAGCGTATATCATGATAATCTTTAAATTAAAATGTAAAAAAAAGGAAAATAAATAAATAAAATATAAAAGTTAAAAAACCAAATAAAAAAAGGAATTTATTTTTTAAACGAATGTTCATGAGGAATCTTTACTTTTCAACTACTCACGAAAGTATAAATGTTTATTTTAAAATTATAAACTTTTTAGACGATAAAAATTTAATATAAATTTAATAAAAATTTGTATTAACTTTTTGAAGATCAGAAATATTTTTAAAGTGATTTTTAATTAATATATATTTCCATGATAATTTTGCACAATTATCACGTATTTATTTAATAATTTTATATTAAATTATTACTTTTCTCCTTTCTCTTCCGTCTTCCTCTTCTATTGCAATCCCCTGCTTCTTCTTCATGGTCCTCGCCGTCGCCGCTCCCGTTGCCAGCTCCATTGTCGTTCGGATGCACCTCCGGATTCAATTTCGGTTCCATTACGACTGTTTATTTCTTATCTTTGAGATGCTTGCTTTTGTTTTAGGGCATTGTTTTTCCATGGAGTTCTTTGAGTTAAGAAAGTCGGAGAGATTAGCACTTTTTGTTAGAAATTTGTATGTATTGTATTGGGGGAGCTATTACCCACTCACCCATATGAAGGATCCTTCTCTAATATTGAGAAATTGGGGAATGGTTAAAATTTGCTGCATCATCTTATAAGTGGACATCAGTATTCCATCGGAGGATTGGAAAACGTGGAGATTGGATCCTCCTGGCAACTTCTCTAGCGACCAATGAGTAAATTATTGATACACAGCAATTGGGCTTGGAGAAATGAGCAACCCGACTTGCGTTCAGGATTATTGGGAGGAGTAGTCCCACGTTGTCTATGGATTTATAAGTAAGAAATATTATCTCCAGTGGTACGAAGCCTTTTGAGAAGACTTAAAAAAAAGTCATGAGGTTTATGCTCAAAGTAGACAATATCATAACATTGTAAAGGTTCGTTGTTCATAACAATTTGGAAGTCTGGGCTTTGAGTTTCGGTATAAGAGAGATGTGTGGAGTTGTAACAGCCCAAACCTACTACTACTAGATATTGTCTTCTTTTGGCTTTCCTTTTAGGACCTCCCTCAAAGTTTAAAAATACATGTACATGTACTAGGGAGAGGTTTCAAAGAATGCGTTGTTTCCCTCTCCAGCTGAGGTGTGATCTCACAATCCACCCCCCCTTCAGAGCCAGGCACCGGACGGTGTGCCAGTGAGGATGTTGGGTCCCGAAGGGAGTTGGATTGTGAGATTTCACATCGATTGGAGAGAGGAACGAATGCCAATTAGGATGCTGGGTCCCGAAGGGAGTTGAATTGTGAGATCTCACATTGATTGGAGAGAGGAACGAATGCCAACTAGGATGCTGGGCCCTACAGGGGGTGGATTGTGAGATCTCACATCGATTGGAGAGGAGAATGAGTGCCAAAGAGGACACTGGGCCCTGAAGGGGGTGGATTATGATATGAGATCCCACATCGGTTGGTGAGGGGAACGAAACATTTTTTATAAGGGTATGGAAACCTCTCCCTAACACATGCGTTTTAAAAACTTTGAGGGAAAACCCGAAAGAAAAAACTCAAAGAGGACAATATCTGCTAGCGGTGGGTTTGGGCTGTTACCAAAATAATCTGAGTTCTAGAACTGAGTAAGTGTGGGGGGCGGGGGAGTAGTCATATAAGTTAATTTATAAGTTAATTTAATACAAATTTATTGATCTATGTAACGTGTAAGCATCAATCAAATCTCATGGGAAAATTTTGAGTATTAGCAAATTTTCATACTATTTCTATTTTAATTATGGTATCATATAAAATAGAAGAACAATATAGAAGAACAATAGTATATATTTAGAAATATTGTCAGTGAATTAAATGGTCCAAAAAGGTGGTTGATTCGAGCCTATCAACTCTAGAGCCAAGTAGGGGATTGAGTGTCTGATTATGAATTTCACTACTTACTGAAAATTCATTTATAATATAGAGTTTGACTTCTGAACTACTTAGAGGACGGCATGGTATTGCAAGTTCTTCATTGGGATACCAAGTTTACTGCTGAGCTCTAACCTGATATGTAATAACAAAATGGTCTTTTTCATTGTAGTTCAGGTTTGAGGTCTGTTTCTGAACCTTGATTGATTTTGTTTTGTTGTTTGTTCTTTTCTTTTTCAGTTTAGGACAATGGCACCACTGCTAAACGATCAATTCAGTTTTCAAACGCCAGAAAGTCAGACTGTCCAGACTAAAAAAATCCCCAACAAGTATCCTGGCTGGTATTCACCAGATACAGGAATTTGTCGTAGTGTCCATGCCTCTAGAGACTTGCCCACTGATCCATTTCTTGATGTTGCCTCTTATATCCTCTCCTTCCAACACAATGGTCGTTCAGCTCTCATTGATTCCTCCACTGGACATTCAATATCTTACAGGGAATTGTATCGTATGGTGAATTCCATGGCTTCTGGGCTCCAAAAATTGGGTGTTTCACAAGGGGATGTAGTCTTGCTTCTGTTACCAAATTCCATTTTCTATCCCATTGTTCTTCTGGGTGTGCTGTATTTGGGAGCTGTTATTACAACCATGTTTCCTCAAAGCAGTTCTCAAGAAATCAAGAAACGAATCAGTGAATGCAATGTGCGGCTGGCTTTTGCAACACCACAGAATGTTGGGAACTTTGAAGCATTGGGAGTTCAGGCAATTGGAGTACCAGAAAATACGAATTTGGACTTAATGAGGCCTATGGGATTTTCTTCTTTTTATGAGCTTATTTCAGGTGGTTTAGATTTGAATAAAAGACCTGTGATTAGACAGGAAGATACAGCTGCTATATTGTTTTCTTCTGGTACGACTGGAGTGAGCAAAGGGGTTCTGTTGACACATAGAAACTTTATATCTACGGTCGAGCTTTTTGTTCGGTTTGAAGCTTCGCAGTATGAGTATTTGACTACCGAGAATGTGTATTTGGCTGCTATACCAATGTTTCATGTGTATGGTCTCTCCATTTTTGTGATGGGATTATTGTCATTGGGGTCTAGTATTGTTGTAATGAGCAAATTCGATGTCAAAGAGGTGGTCATGGCCATTGATAGATTTAAAGTTACACATTTTCCTGTTGTTCCGCCAATAATGATACTTATGGCTAGGACTGCAGGGAAATTTGGTGGGCACAAATTTCGTAGTTTGAAACAGGTTTCTTGTGGGGCTGCTTCTTTGAGTAAGAAGATCATAGGGGATTTTGTGCAGGCTCTCCCTCATGTTGACTTCATTCAGGTACTGACTCTTTCATTACATCTAGCCAATTCTGTTTATGATGGGATCTGGGAATAATCTACTTGTGGATGATCATAAACTGTGTCTAAGTCAAGCAGACTTCTAATTACGTCATTCAGTCTTGCCAAGTTGTGAGATCCCACGTCGGTTGGAGAGGAGAACAAAACATTCCTTATAAGAGCGTGGAAACCTCTCTTTAGTAGATGTGTTTTAAAAACTGTGAGGCCGACGGCGAGATGTAACGGGCCAAAGCGGACAGTATCTGCTAGTTGTGGGTTTGGGATGTTACAAATGGTATCGGAGTCAAACACTGGGCGGTGTGCTAGTGAGGACGTTGGGCTCCCAAGGGGGGTAGATTGTGAGATCGCACATCGGTGAGAGAGCGGAACGAAACATTCCTTATAAGGGTTGAAACCTTTTCCTAGTAGATGTGTTTTAGAAACCATTAGGCTGACAGTGATACGTAATAGACCAAAGTGGACAATATCTGTTAGCGGTGGGTTTGGGATGTTACAAATAGTATCAGAGTCTAACACTGGGTGGTGTGCTAGCGAGGATGCTGGGCCTCTAAGGAGGGTGGATTGTGAGATCCCACCTCGGTTGGAGAGGGGAATGAAACATTCTTTATAAGGGTGTGAAAACCTCTCCCTAGTAGACGCATTTTAAAAATCGTGAGGCTGATATGATGCGTAACGGGCCAAAGCAGACAATATCTGCTAGCGGTGAGTTTGTGATGTTACAAGTGGTATCAGAGCCAAACACTGGGCGGTGTGCCAGCGAGGACGCTGGTCCCCAAGGGGGTGGATGGTGCGATCCCACGTTGGTTGGAGAGGGGAACAAAACATTCTTTATAAGGGTATGAAAACCTCTTCCTAGTAGACGTGTTTTAAAAACCGTGAGGCTGCACGATACGTATCGAGTCAAAGCGGACAATATCTATTAGCGATGGGTTTGTCATATTACAATCTTATTTGGAACCGATGAATTTTAGCTTAGAATGTTGATAGTTTTAAACGTGCTTGAATTTGGTGTATTCATTGTTAGGGATATGGCATGACTGAAACCACAGCCGTTGGCACCCGTGGCTTCAATACCAAAAAGGCTCAAAACTATTTGTCTGTTGGACTCTTAGCACCAAACATGGAAGCTAAAGTTGTTGATTGGGTTAGCGGATCTATCATGCCGCCTGGTAAAACCGGCGAACTTTTGTTACGCGGACCTGGTTTAATGAAAGGTTTGAAGGATTCTTTCTAAAACTGTCCTAAGATCTTGTTAAACTACCATTAACCCAGAAGTTCACGCTTCATCTGTTGATATATCGGTTTTTTTCGTTTCGTTTCGTTTTTTTGGCCTTTACAGGGTACTTGAATAATCCCGAGGCAACAATGTCCACAATAGACCAAGAAAATTGGCTACATACTGGAGACATCGTCTACTTTGACCGAGATGGATACTTGTATGTTGTTGATCGTTTGAAGGAGGTTATAAAGTATAAGGGCTTTCAGGTACAGAACAGTGATCGATACTTTCATGTTTTTTACTTCGTTAAAGATATACTACTTAAGCTTATGAGTCTCCTGCAAGTCTAGACTGAAATTTTAACTCCTCAGCCAACTAAAGTTAGATAATTTCGAAAAAAATTTAACCTTAAGCCTTGTTCTTTCGCTCTTCCCGTGCTTGTGATTAGAGATTTTATTTTATTCGCGAGAACTCACCCCGAACGGGGAGGGAATTTCCCATTTAGACGAAGAGTGGGGAGGGCGTGAGGAACATTTTTTTCCTGTTAGATAAATCGGGTCCCCACCCCGTAAACATCTCTGCTTGTGTTTAGAGATGTTCATTTTATTTGCAAGGACCTGCCCTGAATGGGGAGGGAGTGAGGAACATTTTTTTTCGGTTAGATAAGTGGGGTCCCCACCCCGTAGACATCTCTACTTGTGATGTGTCAATACTTGAAAGAACTTTGTGAATTCTCCACAAGCTCTACCCGTGCTTGTGATTAGAGATGTTCATTTTACCTACAGGCACTCGACCCGAACAAATAGAAAATTTTATGTTTTGACAGGGAATAGGGAGAGATCAGGGAACATTTTCTCCCCGTTTGTTCCCTCCGTTAGATAAATGGGGTCTCTGCCCCGTAGAGATGTCTCTACTTGTGATGTGTCAATAATTAAAGAGCTTTGTGAATTCTCCACACGAAATAAGCTTTTTAACGCTGTCTTTTCCAAATTTTTCTGATAATAGAAGTGCACTTTTATAGAATTGTTATTTGTAAAATGTAATTGATATTCATCGCATCTAGTGTTCTTCAAAACTAAATTTATGAGTAATCATGATAAATTTGGTTCTGTTCTTTTGTAGATCGCTCCTACTGATTTGGAATCAGTGGTGATCACACATCCAGAAGTTCTTGATACTGCAGTAGCTGCGTAAGTATTCTTCAAAACACGCCTTTAGATATTGTCTTCTTTAAGCTTTTCCTTTCGAGGTTCCCCTCAAGATTTTGATTTTAAAACGTATCTGCTATGAAGAGATTTCCACACCCTTATAAAAAATGCTCCGTTCCCCTATCTTTCTGAAGCCATAATCTATCGTTCCCCTACGTCGCCTAGAATGTCATTCTATTGAGAGTAGTAAACAGTGACCATCAAGACTTATTCTGCTATACAGCTTTAGATAATATACCTGATCTCAATGGGGCATGTCAAGGTGAGTCACAAGGTATACGATACTTTACCAAAAACAAAGTCTACAGGATCTAAAACCCGACTACTCTTATACCATTTGTAATAGCCCAAGCCCACTGCTAGAATATATTGTCTTCTTTGAACTTTCCTTTTTAGGGTTACCCTCAAGGTTTTAAAACGCGTCTGCTAAGAAGAGATTTTCACCCCTTTATATAGACCCCTTTATATAGAATGTTTTATTCTCCTCTCCAACCGATGTGGGAACAAGTCTCATATGTGATGTTCGGGATAATTATGAACTACGATTGGCAACTAGGAAACACAACACTCAAACACAGAACAAGATTCGTGAAAAGAATGTTACTTAGTTTTAAGATTTACTAAACTACATAGACTAAATTCGATCATTTAAAAATACCGAGACTAAAATAGAATGAAACTCAATATATGGACCAAAATGGTATTTTACTCTAAAGAAAACCGACGTCGATCCTTTTCCGGTTTTCTTTTTACAGGGCCGAAGATGAAGAATGTGGGGAGATTCCAGTGGCATTTGTGGTGAAAAAGCCAGGAAGCTCACTCTCACAGAAAGATGTCATCGATTATGTTGCTCAACAGGTTTGCCATACTTGAAATCCATTCCATTTTCAGCACTAAAAATGCAAGAAATGTAAACCCCACAATGAATTTCTGGCATCATTTCTGGGCTCTTACAGGTTGCGCCGTATAAAAAGATCAGAAAAGTGGTGTTTACAGAATCAATACCCAAATCTGCTGCTGGCAAAGTACTGCGTAAGGAACTGGGGAAGCACTTGCCGTCTAAACTCTGAGATAATATCCCATTGTTCTTCCTTCTATTCCTTAATATTTTGGCTGTGTGCTGTCCATAAGTAAGTAAGATTTGTGCTAGTTGCGACGATTCCCTATTACCACCTTATCCTCCATTCTTTTAATAAGTTTGAAAGGCGAGCTTTTGGTTTGGTATCTACTCGGGTTTTTAAATTTTCGATTTTGTGTTGGTCGTTTAAATTTTTAGTTTAGTCGTTGATTCTTTTAATAAGTTTATGAACTAAAGAAGTGTTTGGTTCTAAAATCCTCATTTTTAGAACTTTGTGGAAAGTTTACTCGAGTTTAGGTTAGTTTGGTCTTTAGGTTTGAAAATGTGTGCTAATTAAGTTTAAAAGGTGTTCAGTGTAGGGGTGTACACGGGTTGCGTTTGATTGGGTTGGAATTTTTTTTTTGTTGGACCAACCTGAAATTTTGGATTGATTGAGTGGATGACTGGAACAACTTAGATAGAGTTTACAATCTAATTAAAAAATAATAATAATATAATCTTATCCTTAGTATATGTTACATTCATGACTAAAATCTCGTAAAGTTCAAATATTAGTGAGTTATATGTTATAGTGCATCATTATCATAAACGTTAAATATTCTTAATTTTTTTAAAAGTAGAGTTGTGGTACAACCATATTTTTGGATTGGTCAGGTTGGCTCGACTAAAAAAGTGTCAATTTATGCATCAATAAAAAATTTAATCCAACCTAGTGAAAAAATCTAACGAACCCAACCTAACCCAGTCTTTATGATTTATATTTGACTAGAGTCAATTAGGAGTGATTTCGTAAACGAGACTTTATAGTGTGAAGTGACAGAAATACACTTGTAAATACTTTTGTTAGAAATATACTTGTAAATACTTTTGTTATAGCGGTTGACTACCATTCGAGGATTCAGACTCATCTAGAGTTTTTTTTGTGATATATCTATCTATTATAATCATTCCATTGACCCGGACCCACATGAACTACCCAACTTAAATCATAAACATTGTGTTTAGTTAAATTTTAGAAAAATAAAAAATTTGATCCAATTTGCAGATCAACTCGACCAATTCGAATATGTATAAAATCACTCGACACGGTACAGCACACGATCGACATAGTCCCATTATTGTATTTTGACCATTTAGGTAAAGTCTCTNTTTTTTTTTTTTTTTTTGTCAAATTTACTATGAAGATTTTTATACCATTTTTTTTTTTACCAAAATTAGCGGGGACAGTAAAAATTACAAACCAAAGTTAGGATACAAACGGCAACACTTGATTATCTCCTTCAGTGAAAGAAGACACATGTCAAATCATAAAGATCTGAGTGCGGTCCATCCTCTGATTCATCAACGGCCACTCAACGACTTCCCGCAGCTTCCAGTCTCTGCGACACACATTTCCATGGCGGCCTCCTCCGCCACTCCTCGTCTTTCATTTTCATCCCTCTCTCTTTCCAAATTCCTCCATCCATCAGTCCCTCTCGCACTCCATTCGAATCCATGGCCTCAATTTCGTCCGTCCAATTCCAAAAAATCTCCAATTCCTTTCAATCGCAGCTCTCGAGCTGTTCATAAATCCCACTCTCCCACTGAATTAAACAGAATCCTCTTCACAGTCCCCTGTTCCAATCGAAGATTTCTGGCTATGGAGTCTTCCGAAACTTTGCCTACTTTCAGAGAAGGTCTTCTGAAATCGGCCGCCGCGGATGGAGCTACCACTTCTTCGTCTCTCTCTCAAAGTGTAAGCATTAGAAGATGGATTTGGTTCTTTTTTCTTTGAGGTTTCGGATCGTGATTTTGTTGTATTGTGTGATTTTTCGTTTTTGCTCTGTAGGTGTTTGGGGTAATTCATTTGGTTGCTTCTCTTGGAATTATTCTTGCGATTGATAATCTCTTGAAAGGGGCTTTTGTGGCTGCTGCGATTAAGTTTCCCAGTGCGTTGTTTGGGATGTTTTGTATCTTTTCTGTTTTGTTGGTTCTTGATTCTACTGTTCCTTCTGCTGCAACTGGTGTTATGAACTTCTTTGAACCAGCTCTCTTGTTTATTCAGAGGTGGCTTCCTTTGTTCTATGTTCCATCCTTGGTTATTTTGCCTTTGTCTGTCAAGGACATCCCTGCGGCGTCTGGGATCAAAATTTGTTTCATAATAGGTACTGAATTTGTTATCGTCTATGGCATCTCAACTGTGAGAATTTGATTTAAGAAAATCTTAAACGAACCTTACATGTCCTTTGGGGTTGCTTGGTTACTCCTATCCACTTAATGTTATGTGATTTCTGTGTTTTGTAGTAATACTAAGACCTACTCAAGGTCCATGTTCGAATCTTCAAGTGAACTTAATAAAGAAAACTCTTGATGTCTCTTGTAACGGCTCAAGCCCACTGCTAGCAGATATTGTCCTCTTTGGGCTTTCCATTTCAGGCTTTCCCTCGAGGCTTTAAAATGCGTCTACTAGGAGAGGTTTCTATACCCTTATAAAGAGTGTTTCATTCTCCTCCCCAACCGATGTGGGATCTCACAATCCATCCCACTTTAGGGCTCAGCGTCCTCGATGGCATTCGTTCCTTTCTCCAATCGATGTGGGACCCAACCAAATCCACCCTTCTTCGGGACCCAGCGTCCTTGTTGGCACATCGACTCATGTCCACCCCCTTCGAGGTTCAGCCTCCTCGCTGGCACATCATCCGGTGTCTGGCTCTGATATCATTTGTAACGGCCCAAGCCCACCGCTAGCATATATCGTCGTCTTTGGGCTTTCCCTTTTGGGCTTCCCCTCAAAACTTCAAAACGCATCTACTAGGAAGAGGTTTCCACACCCTTATAAAGGGTGTTTCGTTCCTCCCCCAACCGATATGGGATCTCACAAGTTGAGCTTTCGGGCGAGCTAAAATTTAGTTGTTTCCCTGCTGTTAACATCTTTATGGAATTCCTTTTGAGCATGAAATATGTTTTTGTTTCAGTTCTCAATTCACATATGTAAGCATGGACTAGTTTCTTTGTAAACTATAGATAATCGTCTACCACTTTTTCTCTCTTCCCCTCTATGGATGTTTGAGTTTCAGTTTGCTGACCCTCTTCTATTCGTTGGTTCTTTGCAGCTGTCGGCTGGCTAGCTACTCTGTGTGTTGCAGGATATATGGCTATAGCTGTTAGAAATGTTGTAAAAACGGAAATGATTGATGCTAAGCCGATGAAAAAACCATCTCCCTTTTCTTCAGTTGAAATGTGGAGTTGGACTGGAATTTTTCTGGTGTCATTTGTTGCTGCTTTGCTTTATCCAACAGCTCTAGGGACAAGTGCTCGAACATTCCTTCCGTTTCTCCTCGCCTCGACCGTGTTAGGCTACATTGTGGGTTCTAAGTAAAGTTCTATTATCCTTAGCTGAAGAAAGCTGAAAAGGATAAAATACCCTTTTACTATTCTTATATGGGTTTTACTTCTTGTACTTTGCATCTAATAGTTTTTTGATATATGATTGTCAGTTTACCGGGCAGTGTTAAGACAGTTTTCCACCCAATCATCTGCTGTGCAGTCTCTGCTGATCTTGCTGCACTGGCTTTTGGATACCTCTCCCGCACTGGGCTTGATCCAATTCTAGGTATAATCTACTGTTTCAAGATAGTTGCTACGTTTTGATCTCTCTCTTTAGTTGACAGTTCAATTAGTAGCAGATTGCAGTTAACTTTTTGTTTCTTAGATTGATTTCATGTAAAACTTTTGAAAGTTTCTCCCTTGTCCTCCCATGAAGTTGGTGTTAGAATACAAAAAAAAAAAATATAGTTTCGATATTGTAACAGCTGAAGCCCATCGCTAGCAGATATTGTCCTCTTTGGGCTTTCACTTCCGGGCTTCCCCTCACGGTTTTAAAACGCACGTGCTAGGGAGAGGTTTCCACACCTTTATAAAGAATATTTCGTTCCCCTCTCCAATCGGATCTCACATATACCACACTATATTTAGATTAATGGTTCTATGACTTATGTAGATGGATACTTGAGTTCACTCTTTTTGTGCACTGAGTTTTATAGTTCGTATCTCACTATTATGCAAATAATGTTTGTATGACTGTTAATCTATAAAATTTCAGCTTCATATTTGACAAAGGTATCATCTAACCCTGGAGCTGGTGATGTTCTAATGGGATTTTTGGGATCTGTTATCCTCTCCTTTGCTTTCTCAATGTTCAAACAGAGAGAGGTAATTGTCTTTCTTATTGATCACATTTAATGAGCTGAACTTCCTGTTTGTGCATAACATGGTTTGATCTTAGAAAACCTAATTCAATGAATTTAAGTAAAGTTTTGTTTTGGCTGGTAAGTGCAATACGTGGTGGTCACCACTAGCAGATATGGTCTTCTTTGGGCTTTCCCCTCTCCAACCGAAGTGAGATCTCGCAATCCCACCCTCCTTAGGGGCCAAGCATCCTCACTGGCACGTCGCCCGGTGTATGGCTCTGATACCAACTGTAACAACTTGAGGCGCTCGTAGATATTGTCCTCTTTGGGCTTTCCCTTCCGTGCTTCCCCTCAAGGTTTTAAAACACGTCTGTTAGGAAGAGGTTTCCATACGCTTATAAGAAATGTTTTGTTCCCCTCTCCAACCGATGTGGGATCTCACAATACCATCATGACTATTACGTATAGAGAAACTCCCATCCAATAATGATGTCCATGAGAATAAACTTTACGTTCCAAAAGTTTTCCTTTTCTCATTTGAGCTTTATTAAGAACAATGGAAATGATAAAATTAGGGATGAAGAACCTCCAGATTACATTTGGCGCAGGGAATACTGTATTAGTATTTCAATATTTGAAATCTGTGTTGTATTTTGCAGCTCGTTAAAAGGCATGCGGCTGAGATTTTTACCTCTGTCATTATCTCAACCATATTCTCGTTGTACTCGACTGCTCTTGTTGGACGTTTTATCGGATTAGAACCGAACTTAACTGTTTCCATTCTACCAAGATGTATAACTGTGGCATTGGCACTTAGCATTGTGACATTCTTTGAAGGTACACAAAATAGTTAGCAAAATGTTTAGCCGCAACATGTCTGGATGCTCATAATTGTTATCTCAAGCTGTTCTTCTGTATGATACTCAACTAGCTCAGTTCATAGCATAGATTTCTGACGTTTCTGTTCTTTCCTGGTTGTAGGCACCAATGCATCTGTCACCGCTGCTGTGGTTGTTGTAACTGGTCTGGTTGGGGCAAATTTTGTCCAAGCTACCCTTGACAATCTGAAGTTCCGTGATCCTATCGCTCGGGGAATTGCAACTGCTTCTAGGTATGTGCTATGTGTCACGGTTATGCTTGACGGTAACAAGTTGTTTTCATGCATAGGGAGTGAAACCCATATCCGATATTATACAACATGCTCATAATTATGTCAAATTCTCCTCGATCCCATTTCCTTTAATCTTTTTGTTTAGGAATCACGAATCTTCACAATAGTATGATATTGTCTACTTTGAGCATAAGCTCTTAAATCTTTTTGTTTAGGAATCACGAATCTTCACAATAGTATGATATTATCTACTTTGAGCATAAGCTCTTATATCAATGGAGATGTATTCCTTACTTATAAACCCATGATCATCCCCTTATTTAGTTGATGTGGGCTCTTCTCCCAACAATCCTCCCTCGAGCAAAGTACACCATAGAATTCCCCAAAGGCCTATGGAGCCCTCGAACCACTTCCCCTTGATGGAGGTTCGACTCCTTCTTTGGAGCCCTCAAACAAAGTACACCCTTTGTTTGATACTTTAGTCACTTTTGACTATACCTTCGTAGCTCACAATTTTTTTGTTCGACATTTGAGGGTTCTATTGACATGGCTAAGTTAAGGGCATGACTCTGACACCATGTTAGAAATCACAACTCTCCACAGTGGTATGATATTGTCCACTTTAAGCATTAGCTTTCATGGTTTTGCTTTTGGTTTCCCCAAAAGGCCTCATATCAATGGAGATGTATTTCTTACTTATAAATCCATGATCATCCCCCTCGACACTTTTTCTTAATGTGATTATATAACTCAATTCCCGCTTTTGTTATAGCCTCGCTTCAGTAATCTTTGAATTGTCAACAGAAACTTGAAAATCAAATCATTGTGTTCATCATTATGTTAGGCATTGTTGTCAAAAAAACAAAGTGAATCTACTAGTGAGTTTTAATGTGTTTACCATTGAGTTGATCCACAATTTGTTCGTGTTTCAGCGCACACGGGCTCGGAACAGCAGCGTTATCGGCTAAGGAACCCGAAGCTCTACCGTTCTGCGCCATTGCCTATGCTTTGAATGGAATTTTTGGCTCTTTGCTTTGCTCACTTCCATTAGTTAGGCAAAGCTTGATTGCCATTGCTGGATGATATAAAGCCAGTCTCTTGCTCACTGTCATTGCTAAACTGTCTGGTAGAAAGAAAATCATAGAAGCATGGAGTTTTTACAGGGAACAACTAGTTCATTCATTTAAAAGCTTCATTTTTCTGCAGTTCATACTTAGAATGTAATGTTCTGACAGTGCTGTAACTATTTTTATTTTGCTGAAATAGAAAGGAAGAAAATATATGCTTATGCATAAACGTCCCACGAACGAAATAAAGTGTCTTAATTATGGTACAAAAAAAAAAAAATACGATTTCATAGTATTTTTTAATTTTATAGTATTATTTTTAAAATGTTAAATTACATTCAATAGAGTTATAACATTAACATTTCAATTGTCCTGAAGCTAGTGTAAGATTTATTTTCAAGACTATAAATAATCATTTATGTTCGATTATGGATATTAAAATGAAAGTGGCATATTTCTAAATTTTTAAAAATCTTGCTCTACCAACTGAGTGATACTGGTCGTTTCTCTGTCGACACATTAGACGTATTTTCAATAGCGGATTTGAACCGGTGACACGAAGATTTTCAGTCTTTTGCTCTACCAACTGAGCGATACCGACCATTTTCTTTTCGACACATTATCCTTATTTGGGCTTTAAAGGGACTAACTAGTAAAAAGGTCCAAAACCAAATACGATCTTAAAAACCAATCGTGTTCCGGTAAAAAATCTCAATATCGTATTCGTTTAGAACAAAAACAAAAATTTACTTTACCAATTTACTTTACTGGTAAGAAGTTCCCTTGGTACCTTTGTGAAATTGTACTTTTAATTATCAGTATATGGATAAAAACTATCTATGTTATTTTTGAAAGTTCCATCCCTGTAATAAAAATAAGGGTATATTTGATTAAAAAAAAAATTAAAATGTGTTTTTGAACTTTTATTAATTTTTAAAAATATTTAAGTATTAACAAAAACTTTTTGAAACTATTTTTAAAATACTTTTTAAATTAAAATAATTTTTTTAAAAAAAATATTAATGATTTACATTTTTTTTTAAAATTTAAGAATATGTTTTGAATTTTTTAAAAGTATAGTAATATTAAATTTTTTTAATAATTTCGTGATAAAGTAAAAAGCTTAGGATATTTTTATTAATTTAATAGAAATAGATATATAATTCAGTTATAAACGAAACCAATCTCTGCAAAAACTTGGAATTTCCATTTCATTTCTGCTTTCGATTCTTTATGGGAATTTTTTCTTTACATCAGAAATCTCCAGCGATCAAGAAATTTAGAACAACAAGTGATTGTAAAGCAGCATAAGAAGCTCAGACTATAACGATCGATAAACACAAAGCTTGATTTGAAAGCCAAATCCAGAAATCGGCCGGCGACTGAGAAACGCCTCTCGCGACGCCCTAACTTCAGGCTTTTGCGGCCTCCACCGGCACCTTGGCCCTGCTGGCGGAAATCTGCTCGTACAGATCTCTGATCTTCAATCCGACGACGGTTTGGAAGAATCCCGTGCCGTTGTTGCTTCCGGGGAACTCCGAGTGCTTCAGCATCTGTTGAGTCACTTCGCCGTAGAATTTTGTCGACAAGTTGCTTAGATGGCTTTCCACATAGATCAGTTCGTCCAGTCTGTCGAACTGCCCGTCCATTTCCAGTACGGATACCTGAAATTCCCCATTCAGACATTTCATCAAACACTTGGTATGCCTCAATTTCGCTTTTCTAATTTTTGTTTGTGATTTGAACTTTTAACTATTCAACTTGCCATCGAGTAAAACTCAAATATCAAACATTTTTAAATTACAAAACATAATTTGTTACGAACATCAAATATGGTTAATGTTCACAATGATCTTAAGATAGGGTTGGATTGGATTGTGAACCATATTCTTAGATTGATCGGGTTAATACGACTAAAAAAAGTTCCATATAGATATTGTCCTCTGCAACCGATGTGGGATCTCACAATCCACCCCCTTAGGAGTCCAGCGTCCTCATTGGCACACCATCTAGTGTCTGACTCTGATACTACTTATAACAGCCCATGCCTACCCCTAGCAGATATTGTTCGCTTTGACCAGTTATTTATCATTGTCAGCCTCACGGTTTTAAAACATGCAACCAATGTGGGATCTTACAAATAATGATATACATTTTAATGAACGTGTTCTTCCTATGTACGTGCCTAAATTTGTAAAAAAAAGACTATCACTATGTCCATGTCTTGTTGATTTATATCTCATATCTATATTTGTGATCTTAGAATTTATTAATAGTTTCAAAAAGGTGTCCAAAAGTTAGTCGAACACGATTCTAAGAACTTCACGAACGGTTTTCGAAAATATTTTCCTAAGATAAAAACAAGAAACAAGAAACGAAAACATCCCGAACAAGTTGTAGTGATTACCTCATGGCCATAGTAAGATTCAGGGCCATAGGAGAACTTGATGCCAGGGTAAGAACAAGTGAGCTTTCTTCCACAAGGTATCCATGAAACTGTGGAGCCTTCATCAAACAAATAAACTGGGTTAAAAAACTCAACCCCTTCCTTCATTATCAGCCTAACTCTCAGAACTTTCCCTTCATTATCATCTGGAATCAGATTTGTTGGTAGCACTTCTATCACTGCATCTGCATACTGCTTCTGTGGGTCTGCAAAATTCATATAAACATCACTCCTTATTATGAATTTTGATTTAAGATATATTTGTGGAATATATGTTGTTGTATAACTGTACTGAGTTAAAGAATATATTTTATAAAGCTGTAATTGTAACAGCGTAAGCCACAGCTAAGAGATATTGTCTTCTTTGGGCTTTCTCTTCTGAGTTTTTCCTTACGGTTTTAAAATGTGTCTACTATGGAGAGAGTCTAGCCCTACTCCAACTAGTGTCTTGCACCGTCCGGTAACCTGACTCTGATACCATTTGTAACAGCCCAAGCCCACCACCGGCAGATATTGTCATCTTTTGACTTTTCCTCAAGGTTTTAAAACGCATCTACTATGGAGAGAGTCTATCTCTACTCCGACCAGTGTCTCGCACTGTCCGGTAACTTGGCTCTGATACCGTTTGTAACAGCCCAAGCTCGCTAGCAGATATTGTCCTCTTTGGACTTTCCCTACTGGGTTTCCCCTCAAGTTCACCGCTAGCAGATATTGTCTTTTTTGGGCTTTAAGGTTTTAAAATGCGTCGGCTAGGAAAAGGTTTCCACACCTTTATAAGGAATGCTTCGTTCCCCTCTCCAACCGATGTGGGATTGTAATGGTTAGTATTCTTTTTCCTCTTATTTTTAGGTAGTATATTTTCTCCTTGTTTCCAGGAATTGGTTGGTAGTATATTTTCTGGTAGCTTGTATCCTATTTAAACATTGTGAACATTAATGAAGATGGTAACTTCGATCCCACTTTTGTTTCTCATTCTTAACACCTTTTTATGTATTTATAACCATAAACAACACTTCATACTACAAAAGTGCCTTAAAAATCTCACCAATATAGGCATCAAAGTCGGGTTTTCGAGCTTCGATACTTGCTTTGATGCTCTCGAGGCTGTGTCCTCTCTCAGCCATGTCCCTCTGTAAAAGTATTTGATTCAGTTAGGTTGTGAACAAATAGAGTTAGCCAAGGGAGATAATCATTTATAGGAAGAACCTGAATTTTCCAAGCAAATTTAACTTCATTGCTGATATCCAAGTAGATACTGAAGTCCAGCAGGTCTCTTACTCTTGAATCATACCTATTAGGGGAAAGGGGAAAGATTAGGCCTTGTTCTTAAAAGACACCAAAATACACAGAGATAAAGACACTTACATGGGGTGTAAGCCTTCAATGACAAGGATTTTAGGCGGCTTAATGAGCTCAGGAGGGTCAAGAAGGCCACTGACATGATTATAAATGGGCTTATCAACAGGGACACCATTTTTAAGAGCCTTAACTTGTTCATACATGAGGTCAAAATCATTGGCTTTTGGATCAAGCGCTGTGACTCCCTTTTCTTTTCTTCCTGTTCTGTCTAATGAGTGGTAGTCATCTAAGCATATCACGGTGGTTGTGTCACTGATGAGTGTGTTTGAGTCTGGATTGCCGCCCTTTGGTGGCTCAGCTGCCCCTCCAAAAACGCTTGTTAGCCTCCTCATGAATGTGCTTTTCCCACACCCTGAGTCAGCTGCTAGACCGATCACCACTGTCTGCTGGCCACCAGCTGAGCAGGTTATGACACAGGCGGTGTTGCTCAAGCTGCTGTGTCTCTCCCTTTTGCTGCTCCCCCACCTCTTTCCACTCAAGAAAACCAGCTGCTGCGGCGGCTGCTGCGGTGGCTGGTGGCTCTTCTGGTGGAAGCCCAGGAAGGATGAGTTTAATGTACAGACAGCCATTCTTTTGTTTTCCTTTGTTTTTCAGTTGTTGAGGTAGTAAGGAAGAAGAATTTGGTGTATGATTTCTTCTTCTTCCTTATCTTCTGAAATGAGGGGTGGGTTTTGGCACTTTTCTTATATGTTTTTCAAGGCTTAATTTGGAGCACAGATTGAAATAGGAGGCTGAGAATGGAGAAGAGAGAAAGGAGATTTAAACGAGCCACAAATTATCTGTATGGAAGTGTTTCAGTTCTTTTTATTCCCGAGAGAAGTAAGAACTGGTTACTGACTGGCGTAGTACTTTTTTAGTGGCTACAAACTTTAAAGAGGTTTACTTATCCGCTTAATGCAACTGGAATCGACCCGTGGAGCGTATTGGAAAACGAGTAGGAGATCTATCAGAGCGGTGCGTGTGTAGGCACGTATTGTTCGTTTTTTTATAAATATTTTGTTTTTAGTTAAGAAGAAAAGGGATATTTCCTTTTGCATATTGGAAGAGAAGAGAAGGGAAGGAGAGTGGAATTGTTGATGAGGAAGCTGTGATGTGTGTGAAGAAAAGAGGGATGGAAGAATGACAAGGAGGAGATTTGGATATGGGGTGACACGTGGCAGAAGGAGACTGGCTGGTTCAGGATTGGGTGTGGGAGGTGAGGTGAGGAATGGAGGAGAGATGGAGAGAATACAATGGCTTTCCCCATCAAATTCAATTCATTTTCAATCTTTTGGACTTTATAGACATAACTTCGTTTGGGTGCGTGTTAAAACTTATCATACCCAAAAGTAGTAGTATTATATTTTACGGGTCGTAACACATCGGTTCGTTACTGTTATGATAGACGTGTATTATCTCGAGCATGTAAGACCCTCTTGCAAGTCGTGATATTTGAACTCTAAGTCCAACTAAAGTAATATATTCACAAGTGAGTATGATAACCACCGAACCAAAAGTACTTATTCTTGAATTTATAGGGCATGTGTCTTTATAACTCTTTGTGACTCTATGTTGATTGTAAATCAGGGAGGATGAGGACGGGAAGTTTGAACGTACAACTCACCGTTGGAGACATCAATATCAAGATTCTCCTCACGGTTCAACATGGGTTCTTGTGTTTTGTCCTTACTCAAATACTTTCTTGAAAAATTTATGGGAGTTCAACCAACGTAGTATTTCTCTAAACCAAGCACATTTAGAGTTTCGATTAGAAATCAGAACCCTCCACAATGGTATGATATTGTCCACTTTGTGACTTTGCTTTTGGTTTCCCCAAAAAACCTCATACCAATAGAGATATATTCCTTATTACTATGTGATAATTCTCTTAATTAGCCAATGTAGGACTCCCTCCCAATAATCCTCCTCTCGAACAAAGTACACCATAGAGCCTCTCCTGAGCTCTATGGAGAGCTCGAACAGCCTCCCCTTAATCAAGGCTTGACTCCTCTGGAGCCCTCGAACAAAGTACACCCTTTGTTCAACATGAGTCATTTTTTACTACACTTTCGAAACTTACTGCCCTTTGTACAACACTTCAGGATTTTATTGACATGGCTAAGTTAAGAGTATGACTATGATATCATGTTAGAAATCACGGATCTCCACAATAGCATCATATTGTCCCCTTTGAGTATAAGCTCTCGTGACTTTGCTTTTAGTCTAAGAACTTATTAATATAAATAATGACTATAAATTCTCAAGATTACTCTCATTTACTCGGACTAAATATGAGAATAGTTCAATTAATTAAGACATATATCATCGACTATAAAAAATTATATTTTAAATCCCTACTTAGAGTAAGCTAAAAAAAAATCTCCAAAAATTTAGAGGAAGTGATTTTTAAGTATTTTTACTATTTATAAAAAATAATATATTTTATTTTTATTTTGTCTCTAAATATTTTTTTTATGTAGTTTTGAGCTTGAAGCATAGTTACCATTTGGTTCTACGTCTTATGATTTTACATTTTTACTCTTAGAATTTTTACTAATATTCAAATTAAGTCATTTATGTTAATTTTATATGGATTATTGTATTAAAAAAATTAAAAAATTCGTTGGTCAATATTAAAATTAATTAAAAATTTCATGTCATAATTATTATATATTAATTAAGTATTGTTTTCTAATACAATATTTAATTATTCATTAGTTTAATGATCACGAAGGATGAATATGCTTTTTTCGTTAAAAGATTTTGTTACTCGATATAAAGTCACGTTTGTTGTTAAAAGTTGTGTTATAATTAGAGGTGTTCATATAAAATATAACGATAGTTATTAAAATACTTTTGAAAATAAACCATAGTCATAAAAATTCGTTTAATTAAATCAAAATCTTTTTTTATGTAATCAAATATTTAAATATTTTTACAAAAATAATGATAATGATAATGAAATTATTTTTCATTATATGCCAATAGTTTTAAAAATGGTAAATAAAATATAAAGAGAAATTAATTTAATAAATCACTTACAAATAAATAATTTAATTTCTAAAATCACCATTTTTAATATATATATATATTTTTAAAAATTATTCTTTTTGAAAAAATATTTTAGTAGACTACTCTCATTTTTAATAAAATTTTCTACTTAAAAATATAAAATATCATAACAAATTAAATAAATAAAAATATCAAAATTCATTTTTCGAAGATATATTTTTTAATGCTCATAAAATATACCATATGGTTGCATATAAGTTATTTAATTAAGAATTATTTTTTTAAGTGTAACAAAATCGTTTTACAGTAAGAATAAAATAAATTAAAATTTAAAGTATCTGTATATAAAAATACCATACTATATTATATATTATTATAAATATTCAAAAGTCAAAAAGTCAAAACCCTAAAAATCCTCCGATTTCTCCCTCAAAACAATTAGCTTCTCGTTCGCTGATTCTCTTCGACTCCACCTGAGCCGAGTTCTACCAGACGCTGCCATGGTTGGGAAGCTCAGAGAGGACGCTGCCGTCAGCGAACCAGTGGCCCAAGAAGCTTTCGAAAAATGCGATACAAAAGCCGAGAAGAAGAAGAAGAAGAAGAAGAACAGAGACAAAGACTCGGGTTGTCAGGAGGAAAATGAAGTTAGTCCCAAGAGGAAGTTACAGGAAGGAACTGATTCAGAGATTCACAAGAAGAAGAAAAAGCACAAGAAATCGAAGGACGAAAACGTAAGCATCAATGCCTCTGACGAGAAAGAAGAGGCGAAGGTAGACGAAAATTCTACAGATGGATCCGTGGTGGTCACTGGTAAAGGTGTGAAGGAGGCAGGGTTTGTTCCGCTTAAGTCGTTTGTCGAAGCGGGACTTCCAGATGCAGTATTGGAGTGCTGTCGAACTTTCAAAAGCCCATCTCCTATTCAGTCGCACGCTTGGCCGTTCTTGTTGCATGGTCGAGACTTCATTGGAATCGCCGCAACAGGATCAGGTAATTTGTGGATTTGGCTGTCGAACATAATGTATATTGTGAAGCAGTGGATGATCTTTTAGTTATATGTGGTTTCAGGCAAGACTCTGGCGTTTGGGGTACCTGGTATAATGCATGTGTTGAACAAGAGGAAGGGCAAGATGCCGAAGGGTCGGACTCCTCTCTGCTTAGTTCTATCACCTACGAGGGAATTAGCTCAACAGGTATGTGCTTACCAATTGGAAGTCACTTGGATTGAATATTGAACTGCTGATAGTTTGCATCTAGCCTTCTATGTCAAATTATCATTATTGTTTTGAATTAGTCATGTCTGTCATTTGGCTGTACAGTTTCTGTTCTATCTTCTATCTAAGAATAAATTGACTCAAGGGAAGTACAGGAAAAGGGTTCATAAAATATGGATGTCATACGGGGCTTTTAGGGTTAGGTTAGTCTCCTATTAGGTTTGAGAAGGAAAACTGGCTAATAACCTCTGAATAATGGGAAATTAGACAAGGTTTTATGACGTGAATGGCTGACATGTAAACCTTGGTAGGGGTCGACTCGGATAGGAACCTCTTGGAACGCCATTTGCTTTATTATGGGGATGGGTCTGAACATTAATAAGTTACTGCATCTCGAGATTAATTGCATTTACAAAGTTAATTGAATATCTAAGCTTATAACTATCATAAGATGTCATCAGTTTTATGAGTTTTAATAGTATTGGAATGGAGCAGCCAATGTCCAAGAGAACTGAAATCACTGTGAATGTGTTCTGGCTGCAATGTTAGTATCATCTTATGTTGATCTTGTTGTTTTACCATTATTTCATTTCCTTCAATGAAAGTTTGCTTTCTTATTAAATAAATCTTGTTGTTTTACCACTCCGATTTGCGATTAATTATAGGCTTCATTTACTATGGCAGATTTCAAGTGTACTGCAAAATGCTGGAGAACCTTGTGGTGTGACGTCTACTTGTTTGTATGGTGGAGTCTCCAAAGGCAGCCAAATATCTTCTCTTAAATCTGGTGTTGTATGTTGTTTCTGCCTCCTCTTTGTGATTTGTGACTTTTTTCTCGATGTTGTAGATATCAATCAAGTTGGGAATTTCACTCATTACTTTACTGAGTTTTTTTCTTGTTTCACATTTTGGATGATAATATGGTGCCATTTACTTTATAATTTATATGAAACGCGCACACTCATGTCTCTCTCTCTTTCCCCCTCCCATGTTGGTTAATATAAGTCTTTGTTTCTTTTCATTTTTTTTCAAAAAGAGAAAAGAAACTGCACACAGTCTTTACCCCTTGAAAATCACACATTTATGTTCTTACACTCAGGACATTGTGATTGGAACTCCTGGACGGTTAAAGGATTTGATGGAAATGGAGGTCTGCAGACTCTCAGAAGTGTCCTTTGTGGTATGTGACTAATCTTTGGTACCATTCATATGAGAACCTGTATTTTCTTAATCTTAGCTGATAAATGGTCACTTTGAGTTAAATCTATTGATGTCTATCTCTTTTTCGGGCTTTATGTTTCTCTATTTGCCATTTTGTGCGTTTATGTAGGGTGCATGGTGTTCATGTAGAAAAAATATGCATTACAGCATGGAATTAACGTAGTTGTGTGTCATTAAATATTGAAGTATTGAAGCACGGGGTAGGTTTGCTAATCAGACATGATGCATCTATATGGGAATCTGTGAACTATAATATCTTATACCATAGAAGTTGAAAATATCATCTGATCCAATTCAGAGCATTCCTCAGAGGAGGTTTGGTTGAATGTTGGGATTTATGCCTCTCTTTGGGACTAAGAATTTTAATGAGTTTTGTTCTTAACCTCTGGTTTGGAGCCCTTTTTGTAACGTTAGATATGAGGCTTCTTTTGCTGGGCTGTCTTTTTAGGCCCTTTTTACTTATTTTTGTACTCTTTCAATTTCTATCCATGAAAGCTGGAAAAACTTTTAGTAAAAAGAGCTATAAAAATTCCAAACCCTGTGTACAACCCACTCGAGTTGATTACAAATTGGGTGTGCTTTTAACCAAAAAAAAAAAAAAAAAAAAAAAAAAAAAAAAAAAAAAAAAAAAAAAAAAAAAAAAAAAAA